>NC_133651.1:138942974-139242974 GCF_009905375.1 Apium graveolens | reverse complement strand
GCATACTCCCATCTTTCTTCTTTACAAACAGAACAGGTGCTCCCCATGGCGACGTACTTGGTCGTACCACTCCTTTATCCAATAATTCTTGTAGCTGGCTCGCCAACTCTTTCATTTCTGCTGGTGCCATCCTATATGGGGCCTTTGAAACTGGTTCCGTGCCTGGAGCAAGGTTGATCTCAAACTCAATTTGTCGATCTGGTGGTAAGCCTGGTAGTTCGTCGGGAAACACATCGGGAAACTTGCTAACTACAGGAATATCTTCCATGCTGAGGCTGCCTCTCTCTGAATCCACTACATATGCTAGGAATGACTCACAACCTTTTCTAAGCAACTTCTTAGCCTGAACAATTGTAAGAAATAGTTGCTCTTGCCTCTGCCCCTTAAATACTACCTTCTCTCCACTCTTCATCTTTAAATACACTCTCTTGGTCTTACAATTAATCTGAGCGCTATTCTCTCCTAACCAATCCATTCCTAAAATTATATCAAACTCTCCCAACTTGAAGAGTATCAAGTCGGCTGAAAACTTATATCCCGAAATATCGATCTCACACTTTGGACAAAATTGATTCACAGGAATCTTCTCTTGGTTTGCAATTACCACATTTACTACCTCACTCATAACCATTTTATCACAATGGAGCTTATCAACAAAAGATTCTGATATGAAAGATCTTGTTGCTCCCAAATCAATCAATACTTTAGCTTTGACATTATTGAGTAAAAGTGTACCTGCTATCACCTCAGAATTCTGAACAACATCTTTCATCTTTAGATCAAATGTCCTTGTTGTTGCTTGCGGGGTTGGTGCGGGTGGTGGAGGTAATGCCAATACCTCAACTGGCACGCTTGCACTGGTACTTGCCACGTTCATCAGAGCTTTGACTGGTCCTGTTGCCTTACACTCCCTAGCCATGTGTCCAGTCTTCCCACACTTGTAGCACGTAACTCCTGGCTTCGGCATCTTGCACTCATTTACCAAATGTCCCTTCTGATTGCACCTATAACAGGTCATGCTCAGCTTATTGCATACTCCGGGGTGCATTCTTCCACAGTGCTTGCATTCCGGTCTCTGGAACCTGTTTTATCCAACTTGCCCTTGGCTTGCCTAGTTGTTTCCTTTTGATTCTTTCCTTTTTACCCAAATTTCCCTTCTTTTGAAAATTTCCGCCCCTCTGAAAACCAATTCTCTTTACATTCCGATCTTGCGAACTTCCAGCTTCAGACTTTTCTCCATAAAATGGAACCTTCCTCTTCTTGTTATCCCTCTCTTTCCTTGACTGCATCCCATTATTCTCAATCAGAGCAGCTTTCTGTACTACTCCCGCATAAGTTTCAAGCTCAAACATAGCCACCCTATCTCTGATCCAAGGCTCCAATCCTTGCCGAAATTTCTTTGCTTTTTCCTCCTCAGTGCTGGTATACTTTGTCACAAACCTTAACAACTCAATGAACTTCTTCTCATACTCCAATACAGTCATATTCCCTTGCTTCAACTCCAGAAATTTTAGCTCCATCTGATTCTGCATGTACTTAGGGTAATACTTGTCCAGAAATAACTTTTTAAATCTCTCCCAAGAAACCTGCTGAGTGACTTCCATAGCCTTTACTGATTCCCACCAATAGATAACTTCTCCCTTCAAGAAGTAAGTCGCATATGGCGTCTTCTGATCGTCTCCTAACTGCACCAACTCAAAAGCCCTTTCCATCTCCTTGATCCATGTGTTAGCTATCACTGGATCAGTGGTATCATGAAATACAGGTGGATTCACATTCTGAAAAGCCTTGAAAGTGATAATTTGTCTAGGTGGTACTGGTGGTTCAGGTGGTTGGTGTGGCTCACGGTTATCTTGGTTTTCAATTCGTTGTTGAAGAGTTAGTTGTTGTTGAGCTATAACATTGGTTTGCTGTTGTCAGGTTTCCAGTAGTCGAAGAATATTTGGGTCTGTGGTGAAGGTGGTTGTTGGGTTCTTCTTTTTGGGAGGCATGATCCTGAAATAAGAGTTGTGTCAAAACAGATATGAATGATAAAATGATTCGAGGGTATCGCATGGCATTCTCATTTACATATGGGGTCAAGTTTCCAAATTAAGCAGATATGATGATAAAAACATAAAATAACAGTTGAGAGCAAATGGAACAATAGCACATAATTATTGAAATTTTAAAGGTCACAGTACATAAGATTGGGAAATAGTCTGATTCTAGGAATAACAGGCTTATTTAAAGGAAAAACGGAAACAACTGGGGATTCCATAGAGTCTGATAGTACAACAACATGAAAGGTAAATGGAAAGAACTAAGGCTCCACTTCATCTGAACGGGGCTTGGTAGTCTTTTCCTCTCGAAGCGTCTTCACAATGCTCTGGAGCTCATCCGCCACCATCTGAATGACATACTGGCTGGTACGGTCCCGGTGCGCTGGATACTCTTCAAGCTTAGTATTGACGTACCGAACCAAGGTTTCAAGTCTTACAGTCATCTACTCCTTGGGCTTCCCTTCGTAGTTTTGGCTGTCCGGATACACGTTCTTCAGTATACACGCTCTTCGGTCGTACTTGCCCTGAAGCATGTCGAACTCGCGCCTCAACTCAGCATACACGGAGAAAGCAATAGTGTCGTCCGACCCAGAGGATGACGAGGAATGCGCCCTTTGCTGACAACCAATAAGAGGAGTATTAATAATAATTTACTTAACCTACTCTCTCGCATAATATCTATAACCTACACACAAATCCTATAACCTATTTGGGCTGTCCAGGGACTCTAAACCGTAGCTCTGATACCAAAACCTGTCACACCCCCAACTTAAATAGCAAAATAAATATAGCTATTACATCATTTTAATGAAGAATACACAACCAAAATCCAAGATCTTACAGTTTAGGGTTTGGAACTGCCCAACACTACCAACTATTACATCTGATTACAAATACTGAGTCCTCACACAACTATTATTACTTATTCTACCTGAGCTCGAACATAAGCATCAGCATCACAGGTCTTACGGGCAGTTTGCTTGAATCTAACCATAGCTGCTAGCTGTAATATAAGGGTAAAGCAAGAAGTGAGCCAAATGCTCAATAAGTGTTAACAGTACGACACAGAACATAAATTGAGATATACTTTTAAGAATGATAATGGAAAGACATAACCAAAGGTAACAAGAGATAAAAACTATGTGAGATGGCATCATTTTGCTTGCATCAAAACAATTTTAAAATCATGTCTTAATCAAAATCATTTTATGACGCTACTGATTACAGCCGGTGACCAGCCGCGAAGTAATCCCGAACCTCGCTGGGTTCTAAAACATTAATGGGAATCCCTAGGCAACTTTTAAGCCTAATATAAGTGTGGAAAGGACTCGCGTGTCAGTCCAGATCCACTATTCAAGAAAACATTTATCCCCCTTTGGGACTAAAAACCCACATTTTAATTATTTTTAAAACTGATGCCGATTTATGACAAAATCTCTTTTGACTGTAAACATTTTTATCAAGGGATTGTAGATCAACCCGAAACACGAGAAACAAGGTACTGAATATCAGAGCCATGATTCACAAAACTATTCTCTATTCAAGTAATTGAATGGTTTTTATATATCAATGATTGGACAAGAGGATTTAGTGAGGATAATGGATAATATGAAGGGTAATCCCAATTTGGGCTCAAAGCAATGGTTTCTCATCAAGGTTCAAGTGCTGGATCATCAAGAAGGTAAACTTCATGAATACTAAGGGTGTTAAGGTATGAAGAATGAACTTTAACTCAGGACATATCAGAATTGTCAAGCTTTAGGATAAGAAAGAGGGTATCAATCAATGAGGAATTAAGCTGGTAAGTATCTGACTATCAGAATTCAAAGTAAGGTTCTATAGGGATTCAAGTATCAGGATGAGATATTAATACTTAGGAAACATCAACATATTAATCAAAAGGATCCATCAAGTAATATATCAACTCTTCATTTTATCATGGCATTAAACTATCATGAAAGACTTTTGAACTACTTGCAATACGTACTCGAGGGTTCATGGCATCTCTATGTAACTCAAAGATAAAAAAAGATACCCTTGATTGAAATATATCAAAATGACTCAGGATAATTGCATCAATATATAAGAACTATTTGTAGTAAATACGAAGGTCAAGTTGAATCACTTGGCTTGAGATAGGCTGGTCTGGTCTGACTGGTAGGAGCAACAACTGGAGCTTCACTCGACTTTTATGGCAAGTTTTCCCCCGTCTCGAGATCCTACATAAATAATAATAATAATCCTCATTATAATATATTCTCACCAACTTAACCTATTTACAACTCGAAATTAAACACGGATGACACTTAGGCCTAAATGCACTTAATTTATATTCACTTTTAAATTACAATTGCACACACATAGCCACATATTCACATATCATATATTAACACCAAATAACACCATATATACCATAATGCAACACTAGGCTTGGATGATCTCGACTCACAACTTAAGTCACTTGGTCGCTAAACTAGACAAGGTCTTCTAATTTCGGTTTCCTAACTCGATGTGCCTTTCCTAAATTATCCAAAAACTATTGACCCTCACTTGTGCCTTTTGCTCTACTGACCTTATACTATCTTACAACTATGGTGGTCGACCTAATACTCACTTCTAAGTGTTCTAAAACTATGCGATAAGTGATAGTGCTCACTGGTGCAAATTTCAGAATGACAACTATGGTTTCTTGAGTACATTAGACACTCTTAAACTACAAGTTTTCCTTCAAAATTTTTACACAAGACTCTCCTGACCTAAGGGCATCTCACAAACTTGATGTGGCTCAAGGGCCTGGCTTGGGCCTTCTTTGGGCTAAGCTAAAAGTCCAAGGTTCCCCCTGTTTTTCTGGGCAGAAAATGCCCTGACTTGAATTAACTTGTGACACATGGTTCTAGCTCATATCCTATGAACTATGGTTGGAAAAACTTCTCTGACATACCCTCTAACTAAGGCCCAATTGGGCCGAATGAGGGCCTACCCATGACATGGTCAAATCTCCCTATTTCTAAGTTGCAACAAAACTGTCCCCGGCTGGACAGATTTTGTGATTCTACTTGTGCACCTAACCAAATGACATGCAAACCTCCAACCAACTCCTAAAACCTTTTATATACTCCAAATACTAACTTCTGGTAGCTTGGGCCTCAAAGTGCACACCAATGACATGGTCAAAACTCACTCTAAACCTCAGGGTGCTATACTGATTTTTCTGCAGAAACTATAACTCTCATTTTCCAAGATTTTGACTTGACAAACCCAACTAACAACAACTAAATACTTAAACCAAGACTTATACATGGTATTCTACTGAACTAACTCCCTTTTTATCAAAATAACCTTGGTGAGATCATCCTTACCTAAGGTACAATTATGGCAAAACAAAAGAGACTACACTTCACAAATCACAAATCTTCATGCTTTTGAAACAACAAGATATATATTTTTATAAAAGATAACCACGAATTATTACCATGCAACAAGAAGCATAAATCAATATTAACACATTATTCCTACTGAAATTAAGGCTCACTAACAAAATCTTTCCAAATGATCAAAATCTTACAACATTCTAAGAGAAATCCACATGCATGCATGCCTTCGGGTTTTTCAAACCAAAACAACACATTTTCTACATATGTTCTATCATAACATTGACATGCAAGCCTGGCATAAGGTATACCTAGATGATCACTTAGCATGCAAAGAGTTTTATCAAGACTTCACTAAGATTTTCATGTTATCATCACAAAAACACACAAAGTGGAACATGACAACCAAAACACCATCCATTCGGCTCCTATCAAGTCATGGCTGAATGGATTAGGGTGAAAACAACAATTGCAAGAGTGTAGCATACTCATGTCTAGCCATTCTCAACCATTTGCTACTATAACTCATGGTGAAAGCCTTGAATTCACAAGAATCAAGGATATTCACTTGGAGTTTTAACAAAACACCACCATGCAAGGTCAACACATAAGTTTTTCTACTCTACACTCTTAAGATATACAAGAACAACATGTAGGGAGTAGGATTACTTGATAATAGGATGATTATTTGAGTGAGAAATGAAGAAAGAAGGGGATTGGGGCTCGGTTTTTGGGAATTGCCGAGAGGGGATGGGGAAAAACCGAGAGGAGGGGGAGGAAAGGAGGAGTGTGGAAATGGTGGGGTGAATGTGGAGTAATAATCATGTTAGTTTGGTTTTTATTTGGCCAAAAGTGAGTGGATTTGAGATTTTACAAGAGTAACCTTCCAATTATAGTTAGGTAGATTTGCATGCAAGGGTAAAGGGGTAATTTGGTTAGTAGAATGAAAGTGAGTGGGGTTGGAAATGTCTTCCTTGCCCCTAAGTTGAATTGGAAGAGTATTTGCATGCAAGGGTAGCCACGTAATTTGCTAATTATAACAAATAAAATTTATAAAGATTTATTTTTATAAAATAAAATACAAGTTCCAAAATTATAAAATTTATATCATAAAATAACTTGGATTTTTAGAGACTTTATAAAATCATTTTCAAAATTTGTGAACAAAATACCTTTTAAAAGAAATTTTTTCCAAAGCTTAGAATATTCCTTATAAATCAGAAATAAAGAAATTAAATAAACTCTTGCTTTGAAAAATCATATACTACACAAAGCAAATTTATAATGCAGAAATTTTCACTCACACTAGCGTACAATCATTGAATATAATTTTATTTGACTTTAATATTATACTCAATCCACAAATAATATTACATAAAATGCCGGTCGTAACATTCCTAATATACATGACATACCCCTAGTGAACGAATTCGAGGATGTGTTTCCAGAGAACTTACCAGGGTTGCCACCCGACAGGGAAATAGAGTTCGCTATAGAATTAGCACCAGGAACGACACCAGTACCAAGGCCCCCTATAGGCTAGCCGCAGTTGAGATGAAGGAACTAGCTTCTCAACTGCAAGAATTATTAGATAATGGAATGATAAGACCCAGTGTGTCGCCATGGGAGGCGCCAGTACTGTTCGTAAAGAAAAAGGATGGCAGTATGAGATTATGCGTAGACTATCGAGAATTGAATAAGCTGACTATTAAGAATAGGTACCCTCTCCCCCGGATTGATGACCTATTCGACCAACTCAAGGGAGCTGCACATTTTTCCAAAATAGATTTGAGGATAGGATATCACCAGTTAAAAATCAAACCTGAGGATATACCGAAGACTTCCTTTTGCACTAGATATGGACACTATGAGTTCTTAGTCATGTCATTTGGGCTAACCAATGCACCCGCAGCCTTTATGGATTTGATGAACAGAGTGTTCAAAAGGTACCTAGATATATGTGTGATAGTTTTTATAGAAGATATTTTAATCTACTCAAAGACAGAGCAAGAACATGCAAAACATTTGTGGATAGTCATAGAAATCTTGAGGAATGAGAAATTATATGCCAAGTTCTCGAAATGCGAGTTTTGGTTAAGGGAAGTACAGTTCTTAGGACATGTGGTGAGTAGCAAAGGAGTTTTAGTTGACCCCACCAAAATAGAGGCGGTATCCAACTGGGAAAGACCAACTACCCAACTGAGGTTAGGAGTTTTGTAGGTTTAGCAGGGTATTACCGGAGGTTTGTGCAAGACTTTGCTAAGATAGTCGGTCCACTGACTAGACTTACCCGTAAGACATAATAGTTTGTATGGACAGAGAAATGTGAGGAAAGCTTTCAGGAACTGAAAAAGAGGCTGGTGTCAGCACTAGTGCTCGCTCTTCCCGATGGAAAGGGAAAGTTTGTGATATACAGCGACACATCGCTTAAAGGACTAGGATGTGTACTGATGCAGCACGACAAAGTTATAGCGTATGCCTCTCGGCAATTGAAGAAGTATGAAAGCAGATACCCGACGCATGATCTAGAATTAGCAGCCATAGTGTTTGCCCTGAAAATTTGGAGACACTACCTGTACGATGAGAAATGCGAGATTTACACAGACCATAAAAGCCTCAAATATATTTTTACTTAGAAGGAACTGAACATGAGACAGAGGAGATGGTTAGAGTTGATTAAGGACTATGACTGTGAAATTTTGTATAACCCGGGTAAAGCCAATGTGGTGGCTGACACCCTTAGTAGGAAGGAAAGACTTAAAATGATAATGACATCTAAGGAATTAATTAAAGAAATTGAGAAGATGGAAATTGATGTGAGGACGACCGGTAAAGGAACAGAAGGATTATTTGAGATCAAGCTAGTGCCAGAATTGACTGAAAAGATACGAGTATGTCAGGAAAACAAGATGAGTGAAGAAAGAGTAACATTGACCGGTGAGGAAGTGAGATGCGAGAAGGACGAGATAGGGATCATGAGGTATGCGTCCCGAATTTGGATTCCCAATGTGCAAGAGTTAAAGGACGAGCTGCTGCACGAAGGGCACAGCTCCAGATATTCAATCCACTCAGGAAGTACGAAGATGTACCGTGACCTTAAGGAATATTATTGGTGACCTAACATGAAGAGAGAAGTAGCAGAGTGGGTCAGCAAGTGCTTGACATGCCAGAGAGTGAAGGATGAACATCAGTGACCCAGTGGACTATTACGGCCCCTGGAAATTCCGGAATGGATATGGTAGCATAGAGCCATGGATTTTGTGACAGGCCTACCAAGGACAAAGACCAATCACGACTCCATATGGGTTATCATAGATAGATTGACCAAGTCTGCACACTTCCTACCAATCAACGAAAGGTACACCGTAGACAAGCTAGTGGATATTTACTTGAAGGAAATTGTAGTGAGACACGGCGTCCCTGTTGCCATAGTATCAGATCGAGACCAAAGGTTTATTTCCCAATTTTGGAGAAGCTTCCAGGAATGTGTAGGCACCAGACTAAACATGAGTACCACTTACCACCCCAGACTGATGGACAAAGCGAAAGAACTATATGCTACGAGTGTGTGCCATTGATTTTAAAGGAAATTGGAATGACCACTTACCCCTGATCAAATTGGCTTATAACAACAGTTATCACGCTAGCATAGGAATGCCTCCGTATGAAGCTTTTTATGGATGGAGATGTCGCTTTCCCCTATGTTGGGATGAAGTTGAAGAACACAAGATAATAGGACTAGAGTTAGTCCAACAGACCAGGAAAATGGTGGAACTCATCAAGAAAAGACTGGTAGCAGCTCAGGACATACAAAAGAAGTACGCCGACCAGACTAGGAAGGATAGGGAATATGAAGTAGGAGATTCAGTGCTATTGAAGGTATCTCTGTGGAGAGGAGTGATGAGATTTGGGAAGAAAGGGAAGCTGAGTCCCAGATTCATAGGACCCTTTGAAATTTTGAGGAGAATAGGACCTCTAGCTTATGAGCTCGCCTTGCCCCCTAATCTGCAACAAGTGCACAACGTGTTCCATATGTCCATGTTAAGGAAGTACCATGCAGATGCACGACACGTAATAGAATACGAGCAGGTAGATTTACAACCAGACCTGACCTACATCAAGCAGCCAGTAAGGATAATGGACCAAAAAGAACAAGTGCTGAGGAACAAGACTGTGAAGCTGGTTAGAATCTTGTGGAGAAATCAAAATTTCGAAGAGTCAACTTAGGAACTTGAAGACGCAATGAGGAATAGATACCCCCACTTATTTTCTAATTGATTCCAGGACGGAATCCTTGTTAGAGGGGAAGACTGTAATAACTCGAATTTTTGAGACCTTGTAAAACTTTTAATGAATAGTAACCCTTACGGACGGGGAAAAATGTTTTAGCCCACACAATGTAGTGCATGAGAAAAATGAGTTTCGGAGTTGATATTATGATTATACGTACCAAATGAGTATATGTGAACGCTATTAGTTTTCGAAGAAAACGAACTTTGAAAAACGACCATATTTACAAATCATCGAGGATTACGGGAATCACAATATAATTACAAAATTAAAACCCTACGGATTTATATCCAAGTATGATAATTCAAAACATGAGGAATAAATACGAAAGGAATTACGTCGCGAACCATTTACGAGAAAGTATTTCGAAAATGTTTAAGCGACTGAGTGAACGCGTAGATGATTAAATAAACGTAACGCATTAACTAACCATGGTAGAAAATTAACCATGGTTACTTTATCAAATAGTAAGCTAAAGAGCTAAACAAGTAGCTTAGCTTGTAAACTAGGAAGCTAGTTGGATTTGTCTCCAAGATTTGTAACAAGAATAAAATTCTAGGATCTAAACTAGAGAATACCAATTAAATAAAAAGATATCACAACCTAATTTCCAAGAAGCAATCAAGGAAGCAAGCATAAAAACACTTCTTCTCTCCCAAAACCTCTTCCATTCACCTTTTCTTCTTTAACCAAGAAATCAAAATCAAAACTTCAAGCTCTAGCCATGGATAAATCCTCCCATTAATTCTCAAGCTTCCTAAAAACCAAACTAAGGTAAGATAAATCTTTGAGCTCTTTTTATCAAGGTTTGATGGGTGAAATAAAATCAAGAAAGTTGATAATGAATAGTATGAATAGTAACTCTTCTTTGGTTTCTTGATTTTGATGGTTGTTTTAGGTTCCAAAGACCATACTAAGCACTCCCAAGACTTCACCATCATCAAGAACACATCTCAAGCTCTCAATAAAGGTAAAAATCTTTGACCCAACTTTATTTAAGATTTAAGTTCAAGATCCTTTTAGTATGTAGTTGTAAACATAGTTTTGGTGGGAGTATTGTTGTAATCTTGATTTTTATCTAGGTAGATTTAAGGTTGATTGTTTTTGCCTTAAGAACATGATGTTCTTGATAGGAGTTAGTGTATTGATGATGATATGTTGGTTGTTGGTGGTAGTATAATAATTTAAGGCATAAACGAAACTCTGATCGTAACCGTAATCTCGTTAAAACGAACAAAACGTAACTTTAAGTTTCTGCAGAAAGTACCGAGGATGTAAACTGTAGTTTCTTGAAAAATAACCCTTGTTTATGATATAAAATGTTATACGGATCATTTTGGCACTTGAATTGCTTGATTCCGTTTTACGGATCAAAAGTTATGGCCGTTTTACTAAAAGTGATTTACGCGATAAAAACTGCTACGAATTACGAACTTTGAAAATATAAAGGATCTTTTTAAGAAGGTTCATAAATCATGAAATTTTGACAGAGAGTAGAATATTGAGTTTCCTAAGTGCCATAAAAATTTCAAGTGAGAAAAATGATTTTTCAATTTTATAAAAATATTGGAGCCAAGACCACGCCATTGGAAACCGTAGAATCCATAAGCGGAGCCGACGACAAAAATGAGAATGGACTTAAGATAATTTGAAAAAGGAAGCGACCATAATGAGTTAAGGATTAAAGAAATAATAAGGGTAATATAAGTTGAGAGGTGCATAATAAGTAGCGCATGAGTGCGAGTCGTTGTAAATTAGAACGGGACCTAACGAAACGAATTGTGTTTATGATTATAGATTTCCGAGCGGAACCTAGAGCATCCTCCACCTTGAGATACCCAGGAAAGTTTACGAACCCAACTCTATTTACTGTTGTGTTGTGAAAGGATTGTTTTATTATCATTGCATAAATACCATGCTTTCCATGATACGTAGTAAATGAATTTTCGCATAATGTAACGATGTTGTACGATAAGTATATAACGTAAAATAATTAATTCCACTTTAAGCGTGACGTATAATTATAAGACCGAGAGTCGGTCGGGATTTTAAGATGAAAACCCGGGAATCATTTCGGTGATATTATTAGGACAATTAAAATTCCATAATAGTACGATTTGAATGACTCAACATCCACTTACGAAATATTAAATACCTTGAACTTATATTAAAACGATTTTCAAAAATCGTATTCCCTCAACTATAGTTTATTGTTCGATTGAGAAATATTTATTAACTATTTACTTATCATGGAGGAAGTATTCTCCAGTGAATATTTATTTCAAACTCGATTAAATGTAAAAGATTATTATATTATGTAAACATAAATTAGTTGAGGAATATTATTTAAATATTCTTTTCAAGTAAACTCATTCGAGGTTTAATTATTTATCGATTAATATATAATTATTTATTATTTATTAAAGGGTTTATTTACGATTTAAAAATCATAAAACCTGATGTAAAATACTTTCTAATTTTCGGAAAATTATTCGAATAATTTCAGATCGTCGGAGAATATCATCTCGACTTATTTTAAATATTTTGAATATAGTTTCAAAAGGAACTCCCTCTTTATTTACTTATCTGTTGACAACGGTCAACTCACATCCTTAGTACTTCCTTAGAAAGCTTTATGCAGTACATATATATATATATATCTAAGGTAATGTTGTGCCTATCAACAAGCAAAATACTTGGGGAACTTCGATATAGTTCGATGATTCCAAGTATATGATAGGATTTCCTAAAGGACAAGGGAGGGGTAGGATCCAAGTACTTCGTGTATTGGATAGATTAGCGGTACCGTAGGAGACGGTACTATACGTACCTAAGGACCTGCGAAGTGTGTGTATACCCGAAATGAGAACACATAGCTCGTATGCGGCAAGGGTGATAATCGGGATACGAAGGTGTCGTTCTTCTACTAGTAGAAAAGGTTACTATTATTGTAGTACAACTGATCATCGTATGCGGTGGCTCCAACGAGGGTCCTATTCTTCCAATTGGAATTGTGATGCAATACCGTAACCCAAGCCTTAGTGCTGGGTTTATTATTAAGGTATTCGCATGATAATAAAATCCACTAAAGAATTGTTTTTATAAGAAGGTGTGTATCACCAAGGAAAACTATTTTTGAATAAAACATAATTATCATATATGATGTTTTACGTAAGTTTATCATACAGTCATTTTCATACTGTACATTATTATGTTGGGCATCATAGCTCACACTTATTTTCTTAAATTGACACAACACAACAGTGAATCAAGATGCCTACCATGAGAACCACAGCCAGGAAACGGGTAGGAAATGGCCAGCTGTTCCGTAGGTTGTTTGGTGCTGTACCACAGGTAGTCCGAATAAGCTGGATTGGTTTTCAGTTGTTTTTAGTTTGGCTTATTTATAAGTATGAATTATGTAAGGTAATAAATAAGAAACGTATATTTGACCGACGGACTAGCCTTACTTAAAGGTTACTCCCCGGTAAGACTTAATTACTTTTGGGTTGTAATAATTATCACTTTGTGGTTTGAATTACTCTAGTTATGAATGGTTCGTTTCCAAGACAATAACCTGTAAATGTGTGTGTGATAAGTGTGGGGTTGTAAAGTGTGAGTATTTATATATTGTGATGTGAGGTATGTGACTTATAATGGTTTAGATGGCGTGGCCTCCGAGAGTCCTGACCCCGGATTTTGGGGCGCCACATATTTGGACGAGATTTTTGAACAAGAGTTGTAGGCCATCTCAATACTTTTCTAACGAGCTATTGAACACAACATTTGAGTGAGTATTGAAGGAGATATGGCAGTTTGAAGTTGCTGGTATTATTTTGGATGAGAGCTTTTGTTCTTGGAAGCAAAAGTCAACTTCTAATTTTTGTTTTTTATGATATTTTCTTGGTTGTTTCTCCTTTTTGTCTTGGCAAATGTTTTAGCTTTTTACCATGGTATTTTACATGGCCCAAAATCAACCAACAAAACAAAATCCCTTGTCATGCTTATGTCATCCTGCTTGTGTCTTCTATTTACCACATGTCTTTGTCTTGTGGTTTTATGATGTCATAATACCTTGGATTCTTGTACAAGCTTATCTCTTGGTTGCGTATTTCTTTTACAGTTCGCGTAACTTTCGTTCTCGTTCGTCGTTTGAGGGATCATATCCGGTATCTTATTACTTGGGCTCCCCTAAACCTTTCTCAATATTTTATATTCCTTTTATGATCCTCTCTTATAATCCTTGAATTTAAATCATTTTAATCATGTTACCTTATACTCAATTCTTTCGGTATTTGGTGGATTTTTGGGAAAAATCAAAGTGTTCGAATTTTGATTCTGACGATATTTACACACACTCATTTAATTTATGGAATACTAATACGATCTTAGAATTTCCATAACAGTACTCCTATATAGCGTGGTCTGATAATTTTCCTTAATCAGCATCATCAGCAAAAAATTACTATTCATCAGTCCAAAAATTGGGGTTATTACATTCTTGACCCTCAATGTTCCTGTCAGGCCGAGGCCAGCTATTAGAGCTTCATACTCAGCTTCATTATTTGTGGTTGGGAAGTCTAACTTCATGGCATATTTAATCAAGAAACCATCTGGGCTTTGTAAAACAAGCCCTGCTCCACTCGAATTTATTTTTGATGCTCCATCAAAATAGAGAACCCATTATTCCTTCTTCTTGTTCTGTTCTCCTTCATTATCCTCTTTTCTTTCCATACCCTGAGGTTCAGTATTTTCCTGCCCCTCGACTTCTTGGTTGGGCATGGTACATTCAACCACGAAGTCAGCCAAAGCTTGGGTTTTTATCGCCGTTCGTGGATTATACTTTATGTCGAATTCTCCCAACTCAATAGCCCATTTAATCAGCCTTCCACTAGCTTTAGGACTATGAATAATGTTTCTCAAAGGTTGATTCATTAGCACTTCAACTTTATGAGCCTGGAAGTAAGGACGCAACTTCCTTGAGGCCATCACTAGGGTTAGAGCGAATTTTTCAATAGTCGAATAATTCAACTCAGCTCCATGCAAGATCTTACGAACATAATATATGGGTTTTTGGACTTTAAGTTCCTCCTTAACCAATACAACGCTCAAGGCATTCTCTGAAACATCCAAATATAGGTACAAAACCTCATTCAGAGCTGGCTTGGCCAACAACGGGGATTGAGCCATATACTTCTTTAATCCCTCAAACGCTTCCTGACTTTCCTCAATCCATATGAAATCTTTCACCTTTTTTAAAGATTTAAAGAACAACAAGCACTTGTCTCCAGATTTAGAGGTGAATCGTCCTAGAGCCGCAACTCTTCCAGCGAATTTCTGAACATCCTTTATGGAACGTGGTGGTTCCATATCCAGAATAGCTTTTATTTTATCGGGATTGACCTCGATTCCTCTCTTGAAGACCATCAATCCTAAAAACTTTCCAGATCATACTCTGAAAGCGCACTTTGCAGGATTTGGCATCATCTTATGATATCTTAGCACCTCAAATGCTTCCCTCAAATGGGTTATGTGATCAGTCTTCAACAAACTTTTGACTAACATGTCATGAACATACACTTCCATAGTTTTTCCAATAAGATCCTTGAAAATCTTATTAACCAACCTTTAATAGGTAGCTCCTGTATTCTTGAGTCCAAATGCCATAACAAGATAACAGAAAACACCAAAGTCAGTGATAAATGATATTTTTGGGATGTCATCCTTATGCATCTTAATTTAATTTTATCCACTGAATTCATTCATAAAACTCAGCATCTTATGACCAGCAGTAGCATCTATCAATGTATCTATCCTTAACAAGATGCCTACGTGCCTTGCTGATTGTCAAAGATCAACTCAAAAAATATAGTTATGATTTGTGGGGTGATCAATTCTGGGTCTATGCCAGGAATATCAACTACTGGCCATGTGAATACATCGCTATTCTCTTCTAAAATTTTTACCAACTTCCCTCTAAGGAGCTCCTCTAGTGACGCTCCAATGAAAGTTACTTTCTCGGGATCCTCAGGAGCCAAAGGAATTGAAACCAAGTCTTCTACCGGCTTCCCTCTTTTCTCGTTATTCTCATGGATATCCAGATCTTCAATAGGCGGAACCTGCCCCACAACTCCTTGCCATCTTTTGATCTCCTCTCTCTTCTCCAATCCCGTTCCAGGTGGGAAACTTCATCACTGAATGGTAAGAAGAAGGGACTGCCTTGAAAGCATGTACTCCCGTTCTTCCCATGATTGCATTATAAGTTATTCCAGCCTTTACCACTACAAAGTCTAACATCTATATTTCTTGTCTTGGTTCCTGACCTATGGTCATCGGCAACTTAATTATCTCTTCCACGGGGCATTCCACTCTAGCAAATCCATATATCGGCATATCAGTTGGGGTTCATTGAGAATCATTGTAACCCATCCTTAAAAAAGTATGGTAAAGCAAAATGTCCACCTAGGCACCATTGTCTACAAGGACCCTCTTCACTGGGTTGTTCCCTATTATCGGTGTTATGACCAGAGAAACATCGTGTGGAAATTTATTACCCTCTAAATCAAAATCATCGAACGTCATTGTGACTCCTTTCCCAGCCCTCTTCGGGGCTTCCCCGATAATATGCATAACTTCCCTAGTATAGGCTTCCTTGAGTTTCTGGATGAGCCCGCAATAGTTGGTCCTCCAAAAATTGTATTCATCACTGGCCCTCAGGGTTGTGGTCCTCCAAAGATTGCATTTATCACCGGGCCCCTGGGCTGGGGATTTCTCCCCTAATCGTCTTGTTTCCTCCTACGATCATCAAATTTCTTTCTTCCATTGTTATTCCTATCTCCTCCATCTCCGGTATACTTGCTCAGCCTTCCTTTTCGAATGAGGAACTCTATTTCATCCTTCAATTGTCTACACTCATCGGTGTCATGACCAGCATCCTTGTGAAATCTGCAATATTTGCTCTTAACTGGCTTGGTAGGATCAGCCTTCAGGGGCTTAGGCCAACGAACATCTCTATCCTTCTCAATTTCCATCAAGATAGGACTTCTAGGAGTGTTCAATTTAGCATATCCAGTGAACTTTTGTCCAGGTCTTCCCTTCTTCGGGTTTGAATCTTTGCTTTGCTCAGTTCTAGGATACTTGTCCTTAGCAATATATTCCAGATCAGTCTTTCACTTCTTGCCGCCAGCAGGCTCGTTACTCATTACTATCTTTCTCATGCTTTCTTCCACTTTGATGTACTTCCCGACCCTGTCTTGGAGTTGTAACATGCTTTCAGGGGGTGCTTGGCTAACGACATCTTGAAGAACTTGTCCCTAGTTCCCTGTTGCACTACTATCATAGCTACCTTATCATTAAGGTCTGGGACCTTCAAAGCTTCTTTGGTGAAACGGTTCAGATAGTCTCTTAAGGACTCTTTGGCTCCCTGCACAATGCTCATGAGAGATGATGAACTTTTCTCATGTACTCTCCCACTGATGAATTTTTTAATAAAAGCTTGACTTAGTTCTCTGAAGGACCCAATAGAATTTGGAGGCAAACGACTATACCATCTTTGAGCCATTCCTGATAGAGTTTGAGGAAAGGCCCGACACTTAACAGCGTCGTTCACTGGTTGCAGCAACAGTGCATTAGAGAATGTCCTCACATGATTAGCTGGATCTCCAGTTCCATCATAAGCTTTGATGGTGGGCATCTTAAACGTTCTTGAGATATGGGCTTCATTATCTTTTCAGTGAATGGTGGAGTGGGATTATCTGGATCTCCTAGGGGAAAAAGATCACTTGGATCGGCCCTTGGGACAACATTCCTTCTTTGCAGCGGACCATCCCGGTCTATTATTGGAGGATTTCTCCTCCTTGGAGGTAGTGGGTGTCTTGGGGTCAGGTGCGCCTCCAGGTCATGCTTCAGCCTTTGGATCTCAGCCTCGTGAGCCCTGATTCTCTTCTGCACTTCTTGGGGATTTATCCCTCGGGTGCTCCTAGGATGCTGATTACCAACAGGCATCGGCTCTTTACCACCATGCTTCCTTCTTGGAGCCACATCATCATCCAAAGATTCAGAGTCTCTCTCAGTGTAAGGCCCGGAGAATTCTTGATCCTCCGGAATAGGAACCAAACCGCGTATATAGGGGGTGTCTGCCCTTACGCTTCACTCCGATTTGCATTTCCACTTCCTCCAACCTCGGGGTACAGGGGCATCCCATAAGGGGGTTAGTGGTCACAATAGTGGAATACTCTTACCCAACGGGTCGAGGATTCACAGGTGCATGTAGCAGCTGAAATTGGAAATTGGTCCCTTGAGGAGCTGCGGGATTTATCCCTTGTAGAGCCGGGGTATTCATCCCTTGTAGAGCCGGGGGATTCGCCCCTTATTGCTGAGGCTCGGTTGCCCCTATCGGGGTTCCTCCTTGGGTAGAGGCGTAGGACGAGTGTGGGGGTATCTCCACCGTCGACGAAATCGTTTGAGTTGTTCCAGCTGGTGTTCCTTCAGGGGCGCTGTTTCCACTCCATGTTCTCGCCATGGTTGTTGTTATGATTTCCCACAGATGGCGCCAAATGTTATGGATAAAAAACTCGGGTGTATTAATTGTTGTATTTATTACTAGGGTTCGCGAGCTTCGAGGCTCGATTTGACTAATCTTATATTTCGTGACTCGATCTTCCTTAACAAGATGCATATGTACCTTGCTTATTACCAAGGATAAAGTCAAAAAACATAGTTCTGATTTGTGGGGTGAGGCCCCTTATATAGATGTTGGGAGTCCTTGAATTGGACAAGAGTCAGGAGACTTGATGGACAAGTCTCAGAATTAGAATGGACTTAGGAGTTCTAGGAAGTAGGAAACGGATTCCTTATCCTACGAGATTTCTTCCAGGCCAATCTCCAAGGAATTGTGTCCTTATTTGGACTTTATTGATCAGCTGATTTATCCCTTATTAATTAATTATGAAATTAATTAATATTCAGGGTTATTGGGCTTTCTTTGTTCCATCAGGCCTGATCAATGTGTTAATCTTCTTGGGCCTAATCAATGTGTTAACCTTCTTGGGTCTAATCAATGTGTTAACCTTCTTGGTTTGAATGTCATACATACAGCCTTCTTTAATAGGCCATGCAGTCCTAGGTGTAATTAATGCAATATTAATGACGTAATCAGGATTTATTTTATCCCCTATCAGATCAATACATGATAAGGTATGAAATAAGATACAACTACCAACCAATAATTTAAAACTTTTACAACCTTTAGAAATTTAAAGTTTACGATTTCGACTTGGAATTGCCATAAAATTGTTAAAAAGACTATAAGTGTTCCACTCACAAAGCTTCTACCTGAGCTAAATGCCTAAATCTCGCCATCTTCTTCCTTAATTGCCATGGTTAGATCAAAACAAAATAATATGAGCAAAAGGATCAGCAAGTAACTATAAAGACAATTTTAAATATCAAATATGGAAGTAAGTTAACAGTAATAAAGTAGATCTCTGTTATTAAGGTTTCAAGGGTTCAAGGTTATGGTTTTAAATGAATCAATTCTTGGTAGAACAAATCATTCACGAGTAGGTTTCTATCAAAATTCTGGAAAGCTTTATAACCATCCCTTTTTTTCTTTTTTTTCAAAAGTATTCAACTCATAATACTTTATAGAAACAGTGCATAAAGCACGAGTAAAAATCTTTACTTTTACTTTAAAAGAAAATAATAATTTCTATTGAAATATCTATCCTTTAAAAATAATACGGGTGATCAGCCAGTACTGACCTCCATTCCGGTCATAAGGTACCTAAGGCATTATTTCAGCCTATAATGTGGGACTAGCCCCGCTAGCCTCTTACGTGCCTAGACTAGCCCCGCAAGCCTCTTATGTCATTATCCAATCTTTAGGATTTCTTTGAAAACCTTTATATTAGAAACTCATTGTACTTTTAAACTAAACTTCATTTTAAAATATATACCGACCTTTGAAATTATTTGAACTCTTTTAAGTCAAAAATCATTCTTAATTTCATTTAAGGAATTCTAGTGGGATAAACAAAGGTATAAGAAAAGAACGCAAGCTAGAATATAATCCAGGGTAAGCATGGGTATGAACATCATATATAAAACAAAGTTATTTCGAAGCAGGGTATCACTAAGGCATAGGTACTAACAATCGAGAATCTCGATAAACTTAGGTATCAACAATAGGGGATTTCAATAAACCAAGGTTTCAACAATAAGGGATTTCAATAAACAAAGGTAATACATTATAAGTTTACATTACAAACACAATAATACATTAGACTCCCTTTTACACTTATAATTGTACAGAGAATTCACCATGACTCTTTTGTTTATATAATTAACCCATCAATCAAAATCAATCAATAATTCTCATACAATTAACTATATTCTTCTTCCATACGTAATCAAAGCATGATTCTCAAAATCACAACCAACCTCCAAGTAAACGATTTTTATAAAATCTGAAAACCAACTAACTATAACATGCATCACCATTCATATCAAGTATTCACTAAATCAATCAACTATTATTGCATTTACATAAACTCGAACCAAAAATCATAAATCCTAAATAAAATTATGCACAACTTCACAAATTCAACACATAACAATATCCTTGACAATTTGGCACAATTGACATAATTATATCAATCTCAACTAAAAACCTAATCAATTAATCCACATCAAACTAAAGAAATTTTCTAAAAATAATTCATCACGACATGCACAAACAGATTTTAGTATTTAAGATGTTTCTCGGGCTCAGCTTCGCATCACAGCCCCCTCCAGCTCGCCGGAGCTCACCTCCAGCGGCGGAAAAACCTCAGAGGTGCCTAAAATTGGGTATCCTTCCACGAAGCTTCGCCAATTTAACTGATTAATCTTAACCAATCTATGTGTAATCAAAAACAAAGTTTCATCATCAAAAACGAATTTAGGATAATAAATTTCTTAAACCTATTTCTAATACAATCTGATTTTTGAGCTATACACACTTATATATATATATATATATACTTGCAGGTCAAAATTAGGAGATAAAGGAAGAGGGATAGTCAAATTCGCAAAGAAATCAAGGAAAAAGAGAGATTACGATGTCGGTGATTAAATCAACCGAGAGAGAGAAACAGAAAAGAAAGAGGGAAGAGAGCATCGAAAGATTTCCAGAGAATGAAAGAAAGTACAGGGGTCTGGTCTTTTTGGAAAAATTAAACCCAAGGGCATTTTGGTTGTTTGACCATTAAAAACTCATTTATCACTTATTTATTTAATGCTGAAAATTCTGAAAATTGGCTTAAAATTTATCTAACGTTATAAGATGATTCAAGGGAATTCAACTTTTAAAATAAGCTTTATCCACATATTTTCAAAATAATTTTTGAGCGAACGATTTATTTTATACGAATTTTACAAGGTAACGCACGAAATAGAAAAAACTTTCACAAATTCATTTCAAAATATCAAAATATTAAAATAAATCCAACTCTTATTTAAAAAAAGTCTTTATAGCTAGTCTAGAGATAGTGAAACATATTTCATAATTTAAACATACTCAGATGAATTACGAAAACTGTTTGAAGGTTAAATAAACTTTGTTTTTTACATAATATATCATTTTAAAATATTTAAAAACTCTACAATTACAAATTCAATCACATAGGGGTCAAATAACACATTTTCATATATCCCATCAAACAAATCTCATATCTACAATTTTTTCTATTTAAGCTTTATTTGTAACTTAGTTTCGTACCGATCACTTAATAATTCAAACAATGTTGTGACTTTAAATACTCTAACTCAAATAGTCATAGAGGTACACAAGACTCTTCGCATGACATATTTTTCGTATAATCAATCCAATTCCATTTTTTCCTATAATATTTCCAAATCCATTTTCCGTATAACCATCTTTTATAAGTCACATCTCAACTGACGTCCCGATTTACTTATCAACCAGATACTTTAACACTGATCATAATAAAGTGACTCATCAAACTAGAATAGTCTATTTTTAATTATTAACTCACTAGTCCACATAAACTGCACATAATCAAATAATTAATAATTTATTCCCATAATATATTTCACGAAAATCCCGAATGTTACAGTTTCAGAATTTATCAATATGAAAAATATTTTTGACATCAGTTGTTATTGACAGTGATGTATATGAGATGATGTCTATTGAGTTTTTTTTTATAATTCATAGATCCGAAAGACGTTCGACATCATTAGAAATTTGATCGTAACACCAATATATGAAAATACAACACTTATTTATTTTAAAGTATAAGTTAGCTTTTTATTAAAATATGCTCTATATATGTCTCACTTCTTATATTTACGATGACTTACAGTTAAATATATTGGAAAGTGGCTTGATGCCTTAAATTAGAAAAGTATCTCCCGAAAAGGTCAAGGGAAGGGTTGCCAAAATATTGGGACCTTTCCTACTTCGCATTCTTAACTTTAAAAATGCATGTATCAGGCCCTGTATAGACGCATTTATTTGATTAAGTACTTGATAGTTGTATTAATTTATATTTAATTAAATGTTTATATTAGTTTGGTCAATGTTTAAAGAATGATCTGATTACCAGAAATACATATATTTATTATTATTTTATTATTGGATATGATGATATATTTATTTATTTATATACATATATATAGGATATTGATACACCAGTTATATTTATAAACTAGCAACATTTCTCAAATATAAGTTTATATTATATGCTTGTATATGCATATGATGGCCAAAAACTGTAGATTAAAGGTTTCAAACAAATCGGACCGGCCCTGCAAGTATTTATAATATTTCTATGTTAAATCACCACATCGGACCCAATGATTTGTTGTATCACCAGAGCCTTCGCCCTTGAGTTTGATGGACCATATAGACACGTAAAAGTAGGGTTGAACTTGAATTTTCTCTAGTCTCTAGTCTCACCCTGACCCTGGTCCCTGTACATGCATGAAAGGAAAAATTAACTAGCTTTTTTTGTATCATTCAGAAAGTGTGACACATAAATGTGGTGATTTATGGTCATCAACCACAAAATTGTATAAATTATTTTATGTTGGAATACAAGTTTATGATGATATGATTGTCCAGCAACAGAATTCTAGCAACAATCTTATCTGAGATAATGCAGATTGATAAGATATCTTCCAGGAGCATATAACTGTTTCAGTTTGATAGGCTTTGTTGTATTCTAGTTTGAATGGATATCTACTTCCTATTTCATATTCATTTGATTGTACGTGTATTTATATCAACTTGTGTCGGGTTATGGCAAGGGTTTGATTTCAAAGGTTTAGCCAAGGAAGCCAGTGGGCTAGGTGATAGCAGTAGTGCTAGGTAGTAAGTGTGCTAAGGGACAGGGTTCTTTTGAGGCTATCTATTTGTGATCCAAGAAAAGATTGTAAGTTCTTATATTGAAGTTTATATAATACATTCTCTATGCTAGTTGTCTTAGAGACTTGGATGTAGGCCATAGATGAGGATTAGGAGTCGAACTAAGTGAAAACATCTTGGTGACTTACATTGTTTAATTTATTTATTACTGCATTTACATTTCAGTAATTTATATTCTGCATATTAATTGAGACTGTCTCATAGTCTTTCTCATTCGTAAAAGGTATGTCCCAAATAATAAAAGAGACTATCCCATTTGTCTTATCAGTTATAATATCGAATATATAGATTGTGCTTTTTAATTTCATTTGGTATTAGAGCATGTGCATTTAATTCTCTATTTAGTATTTATTTTGCTAGTGATCCATAGCTCAATCAGATAGGTATTCGAACAATTATCCACCATTGCTTCTCGGTGCTGGAAACTATCACAACTGGAAATTCTGTATGAAAATCTTCCTCCAGTGTGATGCTTTTGAATGGGATGTTGTTGAAAATTGCTTTACAGTTCCAATGAAAGAGAGCAAGTCTAAATATCTCAAGGAACTCTCTCCTGAAGAAGTCAATTCTATGGATCATAATGCTAGAGCTATGAATTCACTTCTCAATGGAATGGTAGCTACTAAGTTACGTAAAGTATCAGCTTGTACCAAGGCTAAACAAATCCGGGATACTATTTGTCAGCCTTGAAGGAACATCTAAGGTACATGAAGAAAAACTTAGTATGCTAATGAGTGATTATGAAGGTTTCAGGTTGGAAAGAGATAAAAGTGTCAAAGATTCTCAAGGAAGGTTCTTGACCTTGATGAATTCTATATCTCTTCTAGAAAGGACTGTTCCTCCATCCAAAATCAATCGGAAAATTCTCAGGGCTATTCCAAAGAAATTTGCTCTTAAGGTCAGTATACTGGAGGATTCGACTCTTCTTCCTACTATGGATATTCTTACACTCTTTAGTGAACTAGAAGAATTCAAGAATCAATTACGCAGATATGATGAAGAAAATGATGTTCCTCGGAAAAAGACATTAGTTCTTAGTGCAGATGCAAATGAATCACCTGATGATTCTGATGAGGAGATCGCACTCTTGACCAAAAAGTTTCACAAATTTCTCGCCAAAATGAATGCATCAAAATGACCTATGAAATCTCAGTTTCCAGATAAGGATTTCAAGTCTAATCCCAACAAAGTAAACAAGGCCGATTCAAGTAAGGATACATGCTTCGAATGCGGGAAAAAGGGAATTTCAAAAGGGACTGTTACAAGCTTAAAAATTAGAAGAAAGCATTGCTTACACGGAGTGATGATGATTCTGATATGGAGATCGAGTCAGATGATGAAGTTGCTCAACTATATTTTGCTTTACTCAAAGATAGCTCCAGTGATAATGAAGAGGTACAAAATGTTCAATATAATATACAGTCAAGTATATCTTCAACTGTACTAACCTTGCAGACTCAGAATATAAAGTTAAAAGAATGCTTATTTAAAATAAGCATTAAGTGAGGTTCTCAGTGAAATGGGTGATCTTATGAAATATGAAGCATTGGCTGTTGAAAATCGATCTTTAGTCGAGAAGATTTCTAAGCTTACTGAAAAATATGAGTATCTCAAGAATGAGATTGAAATGAAATATGTTTTATTTGAAGCTTTTAAGAAAGAGTCTGTCCCTTTTGATCCAGAAACTGTAAAAAGAAACAGTGCACCTGACAATTTGGTTCCTAAACTAAAGCAGAAAGTTGATTAGCTAGAAAAAGATCTAGCAAAGTGTTTTCATGGTGAATGAACTTTGAATCCTCTACTTGTAGAATAAAAATCTTCTCTTGATAAAGGAGGATTAGGATGCGAATCAATCAAGAAAAGAGCTTTTCAAAATGGGTACAAGAGGACTTCAATGAAATACAAAATGCCATATGAAAAGTGTCGAGATTGTTGCAAACCTAGTCATACCACTTCTGAATAAAGATTAATTATTGTCAAGGGCCCTTATCCTAACTCGTATTATAGATCATCTACTAGATATAAATATGTCAATACATCTGTTAATATGGTTCAGATGTGGATTAAGAAATCAGATAGACATTTATATAATATTTGTGATACTAACCAACCAGGACCCAAAATCAAGTGGGTACCTAAGAGATGAAGCAATTTTATAGGGGTGTTTGAAGGTCCATGTTCCTTGCAACAAATGGATAATTGATAATGGATGCTCTCATCACATGACTGGTGATAATGGATGCTCTAACAATGTTCGTATCATCGGTAAAGGTACCATTAATAATGACAGGTTCGCTATTACAAATGTTCATTTAGTTGATGGCTTGAAATATAATCTTATAAGTGTAACTGTGTAAGTCAACTTACTGATGCTGGTCATAAGGTCAATTTCGATAAGATGTATGTTATATTGGTACTAAAGCTAATGATTTTGCCTTCATTGCCAAAAGAAAGGGAAATATTTTTGTCTTAGATTTTGATGAATAGCATGAAGAAATATATCTCTCTTCTATTCAAGAACAACAGAATCTCTGGCATAGTGTTAGGACGAAAACACGCGCTAAAATTACACGCTAGTATACGCGTTCGCAAGTAATATAGAATTATTTCTAGTTTGTTCTCACAGAGACTGGCTTAGGTTAAATTCAATTTATGCACTTCTGCAACAATGATATGGCTATCATTCAATGCTTAGACAAATAACAAATTGGGTTTTGATTAAACTAAGAATTAAACTAACATGCAAATAACTAAGAGAATTGAGGTTGAATTACTTATATGAGACAAACAGGGAATTCTGACTTCATTACTACTTCATTCAAAGTCATTGTTCTTAACCATAGCATGCAATGGTGATGAAAACTAATCAGATAACATGAAACTAGTAAACGCCAACTTTTGTTGTACGAATACCCTACTACCAGACATCCACAAAAGAGATAGAAGCTGAATTGACACCGATTATGTTGAGACCCTATATGTCTATAGAATTTGACAACATAAAGGTTTAATACGCAAGTTATCTATCGTGATTATATAGGGTAAGTAAGATGGTTAAAATTACCTATGAATTGTTGGATTTTAATCGCAGCGGAGGCATGGTAAAACACTTTTTACACATAAAATCCAAATAAAAGCATATAAATCGTGGTAAAAACATATGGATCGATTACTAACCTTTAATATGTGATCTAAAAGCAACGATCGGAGATCCTTAGCAGCTGCTCCTCAAACGTGAAGCACTCCACCGATATCCACCAAGAAAACGACGTTAAGGTTGAGGAGGAGGTGGAGAGAATTAGGTTTTATAAAATTTTGGGGTTAGAATGAAAATAGGGTTTATAATAGTATATTTATAGGCAAAATTTTCAGCTGAAATTTTCCCATAAATATTATTATTATTATCCCATTTATTATTCTCATTAATAATTAAAACACCTTTTAATTATTAATCCTTTTTCTAAACACTTTAGAAATAATTCTCTCTCTTGATTTAATTTCCAAAAAATTAAATCTTTAATTAATAATATTAAGAACTTTTCTTAATTAATTTATAATCAATTAAATCTCATTTAATCAATTATTAAATTTGCCAATTAATTATTTATTTCACAAATAAATAATTATTAGCCATTATTAATTAATTCCTCCACCATTAAATCATTCTCTTTTAATGGTGTGACCCTATAGGTTCAATATTAAGCCGGTAGTAGAAATAAATAATAATAAAACTATTTTATCATTATTTATATAAATTCTCTAATTTATTAAATATGATTAATTAATTAATCACATTTATTCTACATCATGAGGGATACTTCTCAGCATATCGCGACTATCCGGATAATATGAATTCACTGCTTAGAATACCAAGAACCTATTCAGTGAATAGTTACCGTACAATAAACTCCTTCTACCCTACAATGTCCCGATTAAATACAAGGCATGGATCTCGTGTCAAGCCTATCTAATTTAATCACTTGCTTACCATTTACTATGCTTAGTTCTATGCAAATCAGAAACTCCTTTCTAATTTTATTCACTCTGGCCAGAGATTCCTGAACTAGCATAAGTGGATCAGCCTTGAACATTCGCTTCCTTCACTGGAAGGGGTTGATCCTTTATTGATCATACACTATCTTCGTGTACAAATTCCTATACCCAGTAGAGTCCTAATAATTGTCCCTGGAGACTAAGAACTAAACCAAAGCATAGTTCAGTGTACACATGATGACTATGATGACCCCAAGTCTAAGGATACTTATACAACTATCACTATGTGAACAACTGCTGACACGTGAGTGAACTCCATCAGTTGTTCAGCTGTGTGAGTCATGTTCAGTGAACTTATTCTATAATAAGCACCTACATACTAGCTATAGTGTCACCACACAAATGTCTATGAGAACAGACATCCTTCATAATGAAGCAAGCATTGTATGTACCGATCTCTGCGGATTATTAATTACCTGTTAGTAATCCTACGACCAGGAACTATTTAAGTTTAGAGTTATCATCTTTTAGGTCTCACTATTATGATCTCATCATAATCCATAAAAAGCTTTACTCTAAACTATGGTATATCTTATTTAAACACTTAAATAGATAAAGCCCGTAATAAAAACAAAACAAGTCTTTTATTAATATCAATGAAATCAAAACAGATTACACAGAAAGTTATTCCTAAATCCTAATACATGATTGGACTTAGGACATATTCCTTTCAATCTCCCACTTGTACTAAAGCCAATCACTCTGGTATCTAATACCCATCTTGTCTTTATGACGATCAAAGTGACTTTCAGAAAGTAGCTTTGTGAGTAGGTCTGCTATGTTTTTTTATGTGTGTCAACTCTATTTCAATACAATATAAGAAATGTTACCGCGCTCCCACTAACCCTTTTGTAGACGCATGGTTCATCTACATTTTTGATAAAATCAAACTCTTTGATTGTCTCATCAAAACGGATGTTCCATCTACGAGAAGCTTGCTTTAAACGACATATGGTTCGCAACAGCTTACACACTAGGTTTTCATTTCCCTTGGAAAGAAAACCATCTGGCTATTTTCCAGATCTCATAGTCGTAGTAAGCAGCAATCGCAAGCAAAATCCGAACCGATTATAACAGGGCTACAGGTAAAAGGCTTCATCAAAGTCAATCAATTGCCTTTATTTGAATTCTTTTGCCACAAGCCTGGCCTTATAGGTCTCTACCTGGCCATCTGTTCTAATCATTCTTTTGTATCTCGTATACATAGATTTCATTCCGGATTTCATGGCACTATGCCATTTCTCTGAGTCAACACTACTCATAGCCACATTATAGGTCACAGGGTCCTCATCATCAATGATCGACAACTCATTGTCATTCTCAATGACAAGGCCATAATACCTCTCAGGTTGGCGAGACACTCTCCCTGATCTATGAATGGGCTATTCCACAAAAGGTTGTTCAGTCAGAACAAGTGTTTCCACTCGATCTGTAGTAGTTTATGCTTCTTGAACTTCATCCAGTTCAAATTTTGCTCCCACTATTTCCTTCAAGGATAAACTCCTTTTCCAAGAAGGTAGCATGTCTGGAGACAAACACCCGATGATCGGTGTAAAAGTAATACCCTAAAGTCTCTTTAGGATATCCCACAAAACTACATTTTACGGATCGATATTCCAGCTTATCTGGGTCAACTTTCTTGACATAAGCTGGACATCCCCAAATCGTAACGTGTTTAAGACCCGGTTTCCTTACTTTCCATATCTCATACGAAGTTTGAGGAACAGATTTGGAAGGCACCTTATTCAGTAAATATGCTGAGGTTTCCAATGCGTAACCCCATAGGAATATTGGAAGATTCTCATAGCTCATCATGGTCCACATACATCTATGTGTACCATTCCTAGCAAATTTGCAGTCCTCTCTCCATGTCAACTAAATAGAGATTTGGTCATTTTACCCAATAGACAAGACTCGCATGTAGGATATGATTCAAAATCAAAGGGGTCTAGTAACCCTTCCTTATGCAATGTCCGAAGTCTATTTTCACTAATATGACCTAGCCTACAGTGCCTTAAATAGGTCAGATTTTCATCATCTCGTTTTCTTTTATTAGTTTGTTCAATCTGAAGTAAATCATGCTCTACGTCACATACATACAGACTATTATTTAAAATTCCACGTCCATAAAGAACATTATCTCTAAGGATAGAACATTCATTATTCTTAATAATAAATGAAAAACCATCCAAATCCAACATAGGGATAGAAATAATATTTCTCACAATAGAGGGAACGTAATAACAATTATTCAAAATAATAGTCTTGCCCGTAGGCATATGTAAACTAAATGATCCTACAGCTATGGCCGCAACCCTTGCTCCATTGCCCATACGTAGAATCACCTCATCTTTTTCAAGATTCCTACTTCCCTTTAGTCCTCGCAACGAATTGCAAATATGAGAACCACAGGCGGTATCTAATACCCAAGTAAAAATTTGACCTAGTGACATATTCACTTCTATCATGAACATACCTGAATCAGAAGCGGTAGTCTCACTACCCTTCTTCTTCTTCTTCTTCAATTCTGCAAGGTAAACCTTGCAGTTCCTCTTTCAGTGCCCCACCTTGTTACAGTGAAAGCAAACAACTTTGCTCTTGGGGTCTTCAGCTTTTGGTGGAACCGGCGTTTTCTCACCTACTTTCTTCTTCTTGGAAGGGTTCCTCTTCCTTTTCTTAGGATTGGAACCTTTACCAATTAGAAGAACAGAACTCTTCTTAGGGGAAAAATTCGATTCCGCAGACTTCAACATGTTGTGGAGTTCAGGCAGGCTGACATCCAACTTATTCATGTGAAAGTTCACAACAAACTGCGAGAACGAACTCGGAAGCGATTGCAAGACCAAGTCTTGGCTCAGCTCCCCATCCATGGCAAAACCAAGTTGTCCAAGACGTTCAATCAAATTGATCATCTTAAGTACATGGTCATTCACAGATGATCCCTCAGACATCCTACAACCGAACAGCTCCTTCGATATCTCATATCGACCTGTCCTCCCTGCCACATCATACAACTCTTGTAGATGCATGAGGATAGTGTGAGCATCCATATGCTAATGTTGCTTCTGTAGCTCAATGTTCATGGAGGCTAGCATGATGTATTGAGCAACATTTGCATCATCTATCCCTTACGATACATAACATGTTCATCATTATGCGCATCGCTAGCAGGTTCAGTAGGCTTAGGTGAGTCAATCACGTATTCCAGCTTCTCAATCTTGAGAACAATTCTCAAGTTTCGAAGCCAGTCAGCATAATTAGGACCAGTCAACTTGTGAGCATCTAGTATGCTCCTGAGTGATAGTGCAGAAGACATAACGTACAAAGTAAATCTGTAAATGATAAACACATAACAACACTTAGCAAATATTCGATTTCATTTTAAAACACTATATGAATCGGGTCTTTATTCATAAGTGGCTCCCACTAGTTTATCTAATTTATTCAACCCCCTACGTGAAAAATTAAGCATTCATAATGCTAGTGGGAATAGGGATCCTACATTCCATTACACAACCCCGGCTGTGGCACGAACCGCCATGTAATGTTCAATAGGCAGACAACTCTTGTCAATTACATCTTATGTTATTCCCTAATCAAACTTTAGCCTCTTGAATAATTGAGTCTCGGCTGTGGCACGACAAACTCAATATTCTAAGTCAAGTCTAACCCAACATTCCGTACAGTTGAATCAGTCCCCAAAGGCCCACGGCTGTGGCACGTACCGACCTTTAGATTCTTATTCAATGTACACATCTCTATGTAATAGACAAGTATTTCTTATTTCGAAATCAAAGCCCTCGGCTGTAGCACGAACCGACAATGATTTAAAAATAAGAACTACTTTCTATCATGTTGGAAGTCTATGACCTACACAAGCCCGTCGTGTCATTGGCCAATTACTACTTGATATTATTTAATTTTGGAGGGATTATATTACGTTACAATCATAATCATATTATAAAGAGATTCTTCCTTTTAAATTAAATATTTCAAATCAATAATCGATAATCAGATGATTCCCAGATCGGGTGGAGCATTGTCAAGCGGCGTCACTTAATAACCCTTTCTTACAGATAAAAATCTGTTGTTGACAGAATCATCCTTTCTCTCATATCAAAAATTCATATTCAATTACGTGTTTCATAAACACAAGAATCTCATGATTGTATTCATAATATTATTCTTAAGGTTATGAAACAATTTCACTATACTAGGTTGTCTAACAAACGCCTTATGTTCATTTAAGTTCACCTAAATCTATCATCGCATGATAAACTAAGCATATATCACATATATAAACATGAATAAACATCAAGGTAGGCATGTTACATCATCTAGTATATTAGTCTAAGCAATATACATCTCTATGTATCACATGAAGCACTTAAAAGCAATTCAAACGATCAACAACAGCTTTAAAACACTTATGTCAGCTATAAACAGTTCGAAACAATTTCATAAAATATCATATAATATACCATTAGAAGCGTCTCGAAAAGACGAATCCAACGGCACCAAAATCGCCCAATTCTGAGCTGGCACGCGCCCCCACGCGCCGAAAGAAGATTCCCCACGCGCGGCCACGAGCACACGCGCCTGACAGCGCGTGTCTGACTTTCCTCCACGCGCCACACGCGCCACACGCGCTTCACGCGCCCTAACCCCTATGCTGACGTCAGCATGATGTCACCAGCGTGTGTCTGACACGCGCCGCGCATGGCCCGCCAGCGCGTGTGCCCCACGCGCGCGTGGCAGACGCGCGGTCCTATGCCCTTCTACGATTCGCCGTCGACTTTTCTTTCTCGATTGCCGCGCTTGACATTCTCTGTACTCTCTCTTTTCGTGCCACCGTACTTAACTCAGCAGCACATCACATATGCCTTTAATATTTAACAACAGCAGATAACAGATATACAAATATATATACACACTTACAATTCATATATATATATATATATCTTTATTTAATTACGAATTTAATTGTAAGATCTTCAAAAATTCATAATAAAAAATCTATATATCATAAAATTATGAAAAAAATACCCAGACGAACTACAACACTTGTAGAACCCAGATCAACATTCAAAATTATTCTGAGAAACGATTTCTCATCAGACAAAATTAATCCATGATATAACTTGTAAAAATCATAATTAATTCATACAAGCACATAAAATTCTGAAAATTTTACCACAGATCTATATGCATACAACCTAAGCTCTGATACCATTGTTGGATTTTAATCGCAGCGGAGGCATGGTAAAACACTTTTTACACATAAAATCCAAATAAAAGCATATAAATCGTGGTAAAAACATATGGATCGATTACTAACCTTTAATATGCGATCCAAAAGCAACGATCGGAGATCCTTAGCAGCTGCTCCTCAAACGTGAAGCACTCCACCGGTATCCGCCAAGAAAATGACGTTAATGAGGAGGAGGAGGTGGAGAGAATTAGGTTTTATAAAATTTTGGGGTTAGAATGAAAATAGGGTTTATAATAGTATATTTATAGGCAAAATTTTCAGCAGAAATTTTCCCATAAATATTATTATTATTATTATCCCATTTATTATTCTCATTAATAAATAAAACACCTTTTAATTATTAATCCTTTTTCTAAACACTTTAGAAATAATTCTCTCTCTTGATTTAATTTCCAAAAAATTAAATCCTTAATTAATAATATTAAGAACTTTTCTTAATTAATTTATAATCAATTAAATCTCATTTAATCAATTATTAAATTTGCCAATTAATTATTTATTTCACAAATAAATAATTATTAGCCATTATTAATTAATTCCTCCACCATTAAATCATTCTCTTTTAATGGTGTGACCCTATAGGTTCAATATTAAGCCGGTAGTAGAAATAAATAATAATAAAACTATTTTATCATTATTTATATAAATTCTCTAATTTATTAAATATGATTAATTAATTAATCACATTTATTCTACATCGTGAGGGATACTTCTCAGCATATCGCGACTATCCGGATAATATGAATTCACTGCTTAGAATACCAAGAACCTATTCAGTGAATAGTTACCGTACAATAAACTCCTTCTACCCTACAATGTCCCGATTAAATACAAGGCATGAATCTCGTGTCAAGCCTATCTAATTTAATCACTTGCTTACCATTTACTATGCTTAGTTCTATGCAAATAAGAAACTCTTTTCTAATTTCATTTACTCTGGCCAGAGATTCCTGAACTAGCATAAGTGGATCAGCCTTGAACATCCGCTTCCTTCACTGGAAGGGGTTGATCCTTTATTGATCATACACTATCTTCGTGTACAAATTCCTATACCCAGTAGTGCCCTAATAATTGTCCCTGGAGACTAAGAACTAAACCAAAGCATAGTTCAGTGTACACATGATGACTATGATGACCTCAAGTCTAAGGATACTTGTACAACTATCACTATGTGAACAACTGCTGACACGTGAGTGAACTCCATCAGTTGTTCAGCTGTGCGAGTCATGTCCAGTGAACTTATTCTATAATAAGCACCTACATACTAGCTATAGTGTCACCACACAAATGTCTATGAGAACAAACATCCTTCATAATGAAGCAAGCATAGTATGTACCGATCTCTGCGGATTATTAATTACCAGTTAGTAATCCTACGACCAGAAACTATTTAAGTTTAGAGTTATCATCTTTTAGGTCTCACTATTATGATCTCATCATAATCCATAAAAAGCTTTACTCTAAACTATGGTATATCTTATTTAAACACTTAAATAGATAAAGCCCGTAATAAAAACAAAACAAGTCTTTTATTAATATCAATGAAATCAAAACAGATTACACAGGAAGTTATTCATAAATCCTAATACATGATTGGACTTAGGACATATTCCTTTCATGAATCATGCATAACAATTATACATGAACCTATGCTAGCATGGCAAGTTATAAATCTCTAAATTCACTGTCACTTCAATAGAGATTAAGACACTATCATATAAGTTCGCGATGCTCATAAGACAAATAAGCACAACCAATAATAGGATATCAATCAATCACCACACACCAAAATATTGAAACAAATTAACTATAGAAATCCGTTAAAACCTCACAATAACGATTAGTTTATAATCGAACTCATCATCATCATGAGTTCCAATGAAAGCATGATAATAAACAGGGTCTTTATAAACTGAATAAAATCAAAAAGTACGTTAACAAGAGTAATAGGTTCAACAATAAAGAAAACGAGCATCCAAGATTACAACTTAAGCAAAGAATCACAAGTAAAACTAGTTCTTCTTCTCCTTTATTGAATTGTGCTTTTAGGTCTTCTTCTTGTCTTCTCCTTAGTCTCTGTGATGAAAAAACATCTTTAAAAGGTCTTTAAATACCTGCCCAAACAATCAGGACTCCAGAAAATCACACTTCTATTCAAATCAGGAATCTGAGAAACCGACACGGTGCGACCGCTTTGAGAAGCGGTGCGGCCGCCCTGACTTCCTGTTGAACGAGCGCGGCCGCCCTGAACATGGGCGCGGCCTCCCTGAGCTTCTGCCAAAACTTGATTTTCTTGCTTTCTTGATCTTCTCTTTCCGGTTACTTGCGCTCAATCATCCGAGGCTCCACCTGTAAGAACCCAAATTTTTGACATTGGTAAAAGACCTTTATGAATGGTAATATAATAACTTGAATTTTTGAGACCTTGTAAAATGTTTAATGAATAGTAACCCTGACGGACGGGAAAAACTTTTGAGCCCACACTATGTAGTGCATGAGAAAATGAGTTTCGGAGTTGATATTACGATTATACGTACCAAATGAGTGTATGTAAACGCTATTAGTTTTCGAAGAAAATGTACTTTGAAAAATGACCGTATTTATGACTCATCGAGGATTACGGGAATCACAATATAATTACAAGATTAAAACCCTACGGATTTATATTCAAGTATGATAATTAAAAATTAAAAATATAAGGAATAAATACGAAAGGAATTACGTCGCGAACCATTTACGAGTAAGTATTACAAAAACGTTTAAGCAACCGAGCGAACGCGTAAACGATTAAATAAATGTAACGCACTAACTAAACCATGGTAATAAAGTAACCATGGTTACTTTATCAAATAGTAATCTAACCATAGGATTATCAATCAAGCTATCCAAATAATGTGCTAGGGAAGCTAACACAAGTAGTTTCTAGGAAGCTACCTAAGATTTGTTCCTAAGATTTGCAACAAAGAATAAACCTAGAATACTATATTTGGAAGAATAAAGATCAAGTAAATATATCAACCCATCGTCCTAGAAGTTACCTAGCAAATCAACCAAGCTAAGCAACCAAGAGTAGTATAAATACCCCCCTTGAATGCTCCATTCGGCCCTAATGAAAAAGAATGAGAAATCCAATTGAAAAACTCAAGTTCTAGCTCTTGTTAAATCATCCAATTAATTCTCAAGCCTCCTATCAATTAAAATAACGTTAAAAAATTCTTTCACCTCTTTTTATCAAGGTTTGATGGGTGAAATAAATTCAAGAAACTCACTAGGGAATAGTGTGAATAGTAACCTCTCTTTGGTTTCTTGATTTCAATGGTGGTTTTAGGTTCTAAAAATCATACTTAGCACTTCCAAGCCCCCACCATCCTCAAGAACACATCTCAAGATTTCAAGAAAGGTAAAAATCTTTGGCCCAACTTTATTTAAGATTCATTTTTAAGATCCATTTAGTATGTGGTAGAAAACATAGTTTAAGGAGTGGTATTGTTGAGATCTTGAAGTTTAAGTTAAGTAGATTTAAGTTTGATTGTTGTTGCCTCAATAACATGATATTCTTGAGAGGATTTTGTGTGTTGATAATGAAATGATGATTATTGGTGTTTGTGTTAAGAGTTAGGGCGTAAACGAAACCCCGATCGTAAACATAACTCCGTTAAACCCAACGAATCGTAACTTTAAGTTTCTGCAGAAAATCCAGGAGTTTTAAACGGTATTTTTGAAAAATAACCCTTGATTATGATAGGCAATGTTATAAGGATCGTTTAGGCGCTTGAATCGCTTGATTCCGATTTACGGATCAAAAGTTATGGTCATTTTTGTAAAAGTGATTTTCGCGACAAAAACTGCTACAAATCACGAACTTTGAAAATATAAAGGATCGACTTAAGAATGTTCATAAATTATGAAATTTTTACAGAGAGTAGTATTTTGAGTTTCCTAACTTCCATAAAAATTTCAAGTGAAAAAAATGATTTTTCAGTTTTATAAAAATATCGGAGCCGAGACCGCGCGAGTAGAAACCGTAAGAATCCATAAGCGGAGCCGACGACGATAAAGAGAATGAACCTAAGATACTTAGAAAAATGAAGTGACCATAATGTAAATAAGAACTTAAAGGAATAATAAGGGTAGTATAAGTTGAGAGGGTGCATAATAAGTAACGCATGAAGTGCGAGTTGCCGTAAATTAGGACGGGACCTAACAAAATGAATTATGTTTATGATTATAGATTTCCGAGCAGAACCTAGAGCATCCTCCACCTCGAGATACCCAGGCAAGTTTTCATACCCTACCTTTTAAGAACTGTTGTGTTGTGAATATTTTACAAAACTGTGATATATGCATGAGATTGTTTTAAACTATTTTACGAAGTTGGGATATATTACATTCCTCAATTGTTGATAATTTCTAGTATGTGTTCATACCAAGTTCGAAATATTATATTTAGACCGAGAGCCGGTCGGTGTAAGCTTATAAAAACCCGGAAGTATCCCGGAGGAGTTTATAATTGAGAATGTTGACTCTAGCGAGTAGCGTGGCATGTATATATTTTAGACCGAGGATCGGTCAGTGAAATTGATGAAAACCCGGAAGTATTCCGGAGGCGTTTTAGTTAAGAATATTAACGCTACAGTAGAGCGTGATGTATATGTCATAAGACCGAGAGTCGGTCAGTTTGGTTTTATGAAGTATAAACCCGGAAATCATCCCGGAGATGTTTTGGATGATTATAAGTCCATAGTAGTACGTTTTAAAAGGGACTCAACGTCCACTTACGAAATATTAAAACACCTCGAACTTTTATTAAAACGATTTCCCAACGATCATAATCCCTCAACTATATTTTATTGTTCGAATAATAAATATTACGTACTTATTCCTTTATCATGGGATTAGTATACCCCAATAATTATTTATTTCAAACCTGATTAATCATTAAAGATTAATAATTATGTAGACGCAAACTAGTTGAGGAATATTATTGTTAAATATTCTTTTAAAGTGTAAACTCATTCGAGGTTTAATTATTTATCGATCATCATTTAAATTATTTATTATTTATGAAAGGGTTTATTATTGATTTAAAAATCATAGATCCTGATTTAAAACATACCTTCTGATTTCGGAATATCGTTCGAATAATTTCAGATCGTCGGTGAATATTATCCCCACTTATTAATATTTTGAATATGGTTTCAAGGAGAAACTTTTCCCCCTTATTAATTATCTGTTGACAACGGTCAACTCACATCCTTAGTACTTCCTCCGAAACTTTCTGAAGTACATATATATATATAGTAAAGCTATGCCTATCAACACGCAAAACGCTTGGAGGAACTTCAATGTGGTTCGAGTTCTCGAGATATGATAGGATTTCCTAATGGACAAGGGAGGGGTTGGATACAAGTACTTCGTGTATTGGATAGACTACTGGTACCGTAGGAGACGGTACAATATGTACCTATGGACCTGCGAAGTGTGTGTATACCCAAAATGAGGACACATATCCCGTATGCGGCAAGGGTGATAACCGAGATGTGAAGGTGTCGTCCCTCTACTAGTAGAAAAGGTTACTATTATCGTATTATGACTGATCATCGTATACGGTAGCTCCAACGATTGTCCTATTCTTCAAATTGGAATTGTGATGCAATACCGTAACCCAAACCTAGGTGCTGGGTTTACTATTAAGGTATTGGCAGGTTAATAAAATCCACCAAAGGATTGTTTTCGTAAAAGGTGTGTATCACCAAGGGAAACTATTTTTGAATAAAATGTAACTATCAAATATGATGTTTTACTTGAGTTTATCATACAGTCATTTTCATACTGTACATTATTGTGATGGGCATTATATCTCACTCTTGCTTTCTTTCAAATGACACAATACAACAGATAATCAGTATGCCGGTGTGGGATTTAATCGCTTGCAGTCATGGGGAGGATCCCTGGCAGCTTTGTCTCAAGTGTGCTAGAGTATCAGATAGATATAAGATATAAGTCATAATTATTGTAACTTCATGTAGAGGTTATAAATAATTGTTTGAGATCCTGTAAAGTACATTTGAGTGTAATAAAAGAAGATTACATTTTGTACGTCATTTCTAAGGCTATAACTTGTGTGTGCGAGTATGAGATTTGGGTCTGTTGGATTATTAAATCAATACCAGGTTACACATGAGTGAAGGATGGCGTGACAACCCAGATTCCTGACCCCGGATTTGGGGGCATTACAGAAATGGTATCAGTGCATTAAGTTATAGTACTTAGAGACGAGAGTGTTAGAAATCTATCTAGATGCAAAATTGCGTAAGAGCTCATATAGAGTTCATCATTGGACTACCAGATATAGCCCCAATGGGTAGGTTAGAATAATTGTATATTTGAGGTATTTAAGCATGACTAATAAGACCATTGGAGATTATCAGGATGATGAGGAGAGAAATTAGAATCATATTTGATTTGGCAAGGATATGGATGTAGAAATTGGAGCTGAGTCTCCAGAGCATTCGGGGTAAAGACGATATTTATTATAGCCCAAACTTGAGCCAAAAAGGTCTATCTATTTTCATAAAAGATCATTCATATTTTATTTGGAACCAAACCCTGATTTAATCATTTTAAATCCAAATAAAATACTTTCACTTGCTAGGAAATCTTGAAACTTAAGATTTTTCACTTAAATGGTATTTTCTATACATGGTAAAAGTTTCTTAATTTTTCGAGAAACTTTATTCAGATGTGATTTTCAGGGTGTTGACCAAGACTTTGACCGAGCGTTTGACCAAGCTACCTTTGACCAACATTGACCAAAACTTGCAGATCATCATTTTATGATATTTAGATAATTATTATATTTTTGGTTGTATGTATTAAAGGTTTTTTAAAATCATTATATTTAATGGTGCTAATTACTTAATTAATTAAGTAATTAATGATTAGTTGAAAAGGCTAAAATATCATTATTATATAATTAAAGTAGCTGGAATTTTTGCTCCATAAACTTGTTTCTCTTATATGCAAGTTTCAAACAAATACAACTAAACTTCCTCCTCATCAATGCACACCACTCTCTTCATCCACCATTCATTTTAACTCAATCTCAACTATTTCCTTCACCTAACTCCTTCTATAAATAAACACCCACCCCCACCATTTTTTACACAAGCTAAGAGCTAATTAATTGATGGGAATTTTCAAGAAGTATTCTCTCTACACACTCTCTAATATCCAAACGCAAATACTTCATCTCAAAAACCCTCTCTTACAAATATATATATATATTATATATTCAAGGTTTTTGACCTTCAAACTTAGTTCCACCAACCAAGCTTTATCATCCCAATAAAAGATCATCCATGCCACTTCCTTGCCTCCCGAAGGGCTGCCCAAGTTCGACCAACAAGCCAAAATCCGGCCGAACCTCCGGCAAATTTATCGGTGAACTTTTCCGTTCATCTTTTAAAGTGGTAAAGCTCTTAACTTTTGATCTGAGTCTTAACCTACCATAATTAATATTCATATAAGAATCTTAGTACTACCTTTTCTTCATCTTTACAAGCTCTTATATAGAATAACTTAAAGAAAAACAAATTCGTACAAGGATTGTTTAATCGAACAAGATTCAACAAATTATACACTTCTAGCACGAAGTGATAATTTTACAAAAAGCTTGATTTAAATTCCTTAATAGCACCTTAGTGTTTCATGGGAACTAAATCACAAAAGTTAGAATTGTATTCTTTGAACTTAAACACATTTATATTGGCCATATATTGTTATAATTGCTATAATGGTTTAACAAGACTTAAGCGACTTCCTTTACCAGTACCTTTAGTGTTTAGTGGGAAAACTTAAGGCTTATATTATATATATATCTATATATCTATTATATTTATTTAAAAGATTTAAGTGAATTCTCTTACCAACACCTCTAGTGTTTCGTGGAGAAATCTTAAAGCTTTTAAGTAAACATAAGTATATATATAATCGTATAAGAATTAAGCGACTTCCCTTATTAACATCTTCACTGTTTCGTGGGAAAAACTTAAAGCTTATATTGTATTATATATATACACATATAAAATGTGCTAATATAATTTAAACTCTGCTCTTATATTTTGTGATATATCATGTTTAAATTATGTACCTTTTATTTTCTCGACTAAATATGTTATAAGTGCAAATAGTTAAAGGATAAGTGTAACACTCTCGATTTATAAAAGCCTACACACGACTATATTAAACGAGAAGTTATTTTATCAAAGATCCGAAAGCTATAACGCTTCACTAAGGACTTGATATATTTATTACTTCGGAAATATTTTCTATTAGTTCAAGTTTATGTAGAAGATATTGTGTTTGGATCTACTAATGGGTCTTTGTGTAAGTGGTTTTTTGACTACATGCATAAAGAGTTTGACATGAGTTTGATGGGTGCACTACAATATTTCCTAGGGTTGCAAATTAATCAGTCTGCTACAGGAATTTTTATTCACCAAGGCAAATATATCAATGATCTACTCAAATAATTTGATCTTAAACATGTTACTCCTAAGACTACACCTATTAGTACTTCTGTTAAGCTCACTAAGGATGAACAAGGTACACTTGTAGATGTCACTAAATTTCGAGGTATGATCAGATCACTTTTATATTTAACTGCCTCTCGTCCAGACATTATGTATAGTGTATGCATGTGTGCTTGTTTTCAGTCTCAACCTAAAGAATCTCATTTGACCATTAAACGTATTTTTAGACATTTGAAAGGTACGAGTAACATAGGATTATTTTATCCAAGCTCCTCTTCCTTTGATTTAATTGGCTTTTCAGATACTGGTTATGCAGGAAAACAGGTTGATAGAAAAAGTACAAGTGGTGCTTGTGAATTTTTAGGAGATTGTTTGGTTGCATGGCATAGTAAAAAACAAACATTTGTAGCTCTTTCTATTGCAGAAGGAGAATACATATCAGCTGGTAGCTGTTGTGCTCAGATATTATGGATGCAATAAACTTTATAGGATTTTGGTATGTCTTATTCTAATATTCCTATTTATTGTGATAATACCTCTGCAATTAATATCTCTAAAAATCATGGCATGTATTCTCGTATTAAGCATATTGATGTTCGTCACACTTTTCTACGAGATAATGTTCCTAAAGGTAATATTGAGCATATTTATATATCTACTGAGAAACAACGTCTAGACATATTTACCAAACCCTTGGCTGAGGACCGTTTCTGTTTAATGTATCGTGAACTTGGTATGTATTATATGTGATTTTTCTTATGAGATTTTCTTGTCTGTATTAATTTCGTGGGTTTCTAGTTGGTTGTTCCTTTTTATTCATTACTATTATTCTATTTATTTCTTTTTGGTTGTGTTGTTCGGGCGTGGTTCTATTTTTATTTATTTTTATTTTCTTTGTTTGCGTGTGAATACCGAATTGCAATCAAATAGATTGCATATATCTTTTGATGTGACTTATCACTTCATCTTCACCTTGTTTCTCGTGCATGTCTATTGGTTTTTATATCCATCTTCTCTTTTTTCTGATTAATCTTCACTTCCTTTTCTACTTCTATTCAACTTTCATCTCGTCGACTTTTCCTCTTTAAATACAACTCTTCATTTGTTTTCTTTGATGAACTCTCGTGGGATGATCAGATCAGCTTCCTTTTCTTTGAGGGAGAGGTCTCTCTAGAGCAGGAGAGATGTGCAAGGGTGGATGAGCAGCAATGCCTTGCTCCTATGGAGTTGCAGGAGAGGATCATCTCTCATGCACACTCCATGTCCAGAGCTTACCAGCATCGGGCAAGGAGGATAGAAGCCGAGAAGAAGAAGCCAAAACTAGAGTAGTTAGGATTAGGATTTACTTAATGTAATCTAAATCTTAATGTACTATGTGTTTATTATCAATGAAAATTTTCTTCTTCTCTATCAATTTGTTTTTGTTGCTTGTTGTTTCTGTCATGATTGCCTTGTGTTTACAACTCCATTGATTATCATTTTTCCTATCAGAGTATTTGCAACCGTAAATCTCAATGCATATTCCTAATTAAAATTCCAAAAAGACAAGTATGTTCAATGCATTACAGGTTCAACATAATTTGCTCAGACAACAACAGGAAGGTCAAATAATCAATCAACAGGTATTTGTGCTAAAACATTTCTAAATCAAACTGCAGTTCACCCAGGCACAGTAATACGAACACAAACTCAAGCACAATCTCACTCAGGTGACTCTCAAAACAAACCTGTTTTACAAAAGGACAATAATTTCCCCATGTTCTTCAGATTGTTTTGTTATTTGAGAAGAAAAACCATCACTAACATGGGAAATTCATCAGTTTCTGCTGAATATCTCATGAACACCTCTAATGCACCCTCATGTGCAAAACGGTCTTCACAGACTGAAAAGGTTTGAGGGTAGTACTCTTGAGGGGGAGCTATCTAAATCCTCTCCAATTAAATTGGAGGTTCTTCTTGAAGGAACAACTCTTCTCATAACTCTAGCAAAAGCTTCCCTAACAGTCAAAGCTAGAAGTATAATTGCCTATGACAATGTCATGAGAAGGGCAAGTATAGCACATTTATTTGCCAGTGTGTTGCAAGACACACAAGGGTTTGAGGCTGGTATAAATGAAAATAACCCAGTCAAATCCCCTCCAATTCAATTGGAGGTTTCCACTACAAGTGAGGGACAACACACTGTCAAAACCACAGAGCAATTTGTGAGTCAAACTGTGACCCTAGTCACAGGTGTTTCTGATGATTCATTCATCTTACAACCTCAAACTGGTATTTCCTCTTCTGATGGAATGAGAATAGTTAGACCTAATCAAATGATCACAAACAACTCTTCTCAGCCACCTCTTATTTCTGTAAGTCAAATAACAATTGAACCTTTCATATGAGAATGAAAGAAAAGATTGATAGAAAAACAGAAAGAAAGAGAGGCAGGATCCTTCCTGGAAAAAGGAGAGGTAGATGAGTGTCTGGATTTAGTAATCCTTGTGAGGAAACTCTGACTCTCAAAAGTCATGAGACTAGTACAGTGAGAAAGTAGTGAGACTACTTATTCAAAAGAACTGAGTGTTTAGGACTTTTGTTACTGACAGACTTCTTCTGCAGATCTAAGTTAAACTCCCATTCCACTTGATAAACTCATCACCACAGATCTAACTGAAGCTTGAAGCTGCAGACAGTGCTCTAAATGGACAATGACAACAGCTTGGACAATATACATCTAGCTGGATCTTTCTACCTGGAGATAATGTCGAAAAGGGGGAGAATATGTCTAAATGCCAAAACAGCTGATGGATGTTGATGTTGCCAGATAATAAAATTATATTCTTCATAGGGGGAGAGAAGAATAAATCTAAATGTAACTCACAAAAGAAGACCAGATGGGGAGATTGAAGTTTGCATTTAGACAGAGTTTTGACATCATCAATCAGAACTTGTGCATAATTCCATAATGAACAAGTTGGCGGAGATTGTAATATATAAGTGATGATGTCAAAGATTACTGGAGATAGAAATATCATTAGTGTTTCTGATCAAAGTATGAAGCAAACCAATAGACATCTGATCTGAGGAGGAGATTAATGAACTGTTATTTTTAGTAATCAGTTAAGCTTGGGGCCAACCCTAAGTAAGTTGTATTGTTATCTTAATTTGTATTTTGTACTTGTAATACTTAAAGTCTGTAAAAATGTAAAGGAGCGGACTGGAATCTTTTTCCTAAAATAGTATCAAGCCTAAGGATTCTATCTGGAAGAAGATCAAGAAGATCATGCTTCAGAAGAATTTTGAAGAAGCTTGGAGTTGAATAAATCTGTTTGGAAAAAAATATTATAAGTCAAGATCTCTACAAGTCACAGATTTAATGTTATAGAGAAGTCATTCGAGTTACAGAGAGTACCGACGGATGAGGAACATCCATCGGGATAGTATTTTGGCTATCTGGCGGATGACTGCTGTTAGGCACATCCATCGAGATACAATCACTACTCGACGGATGAGCAATATCCACCGGTATAGAAGAAATGAATTTGGAGTGGAGAAGTCAGGAAAGCTACTAGAGAACTCAGGAAGATATCGACAAACCAAATTGAAGAACTGAAGATTGGAGATATCGACAAGTCATTCCTTGACTAGAGAACTCAAAGTTATCGACAAGTCTACATTTAGTAGGGAACTCTAAGTTATCGATAAGTCAAGTTCCATTAGAGAACTAAGACTTATCTACAAGTCAAAGTGAAGATGTGGAGACTAGAGATCTCGACAAGCTGAAGATCTCTACAAGCCAAACTAAATATGGAGTGCTAGAGATCTCGATAAGCCTATGTACTTATCAAGATGTCAAGTGTTCTATAAATTTAAACTGTAGATCTTGAGGTACAGTCCCAAAGTACATAATTGCATATCAGTTCAATATCCAAGATAAACAATCAACAAACAATCCAACAGCTGGATTGACAATTCTATAAAAAGCATCTTGAAGAGTGTGCAAGATCAATGGCAAAGATTAAATGACAGAGGAAGATTAAAGTAAACACGGGATGCGAAAGATATGCTAAGCCAGAAATGAAAGATCTGCTTTTCTATAAATAGAAATGACAAGTGACAGTTTAGAAAAGCTAATAGCATGTTTTATTATCCACTGTGTAAACCAGCAGTTAACTAAGTTATAAAGTTAACACTGGTCCTTAGTCATTTGTAACAATTTAGATCAAATCTCTTGTACCACTCTTAAGAAGAAGCTGAGCTCTTTAACATCAAAGAGCTTAGACATTTTGTACCAAAACAGTCTTAATTTTTAATATAAAATTAAGTGAGTTTTGAAGATCTGTGTTCTTTATTTTCTGTAAATTTAAATTCTGCATGATCACTTCTCTCTACAAGATTTATTTTACTTTGTTTAACCATTAACTTTCAAGAAAAGCCCAAAAATAGTAAAACTGTGACGGCCTCAACCCCGGGGTCAGGAGTTGACGTCATAAACAACAACTGTAAGATAAACAATTCAGTAATAGGATAAATCTACGACCCCTTTACCAAGATCTTTGCCAGGTTTAAGTATGATTTAGGTTATAACTAATACAAATCAACTTACAACAATTATTTCGACGCAGCTAACTTAACACAGCAACTCAACAAACCATCTCTGGTCCAGCACAACTACCTCAGAAGAGCCTGACGCGGAAGGAACTGGAACCCTGCCCTGATTATCACTGAAGAATCTCCTAGGCATCTGCAATATATATAAAACATTCTACAGGGTGAGCATTCGCTTGCTCAGCAGCACCACTATATGAATAACAAGTAAAACAGTTTAAAGTAAAGCAGTTATAGGAACATAATTTATAACTTTCCAGAAACATGTAAAATAGGTATAAACTGGATATGAAAACTAGCATGCTCTGTAAAATAACATCAATTGTCTTGTGTTGTGTACAAATATCAGAGTTTAATTCTAGCATGCCATTTTCATTTCCAAATGCACTGTATAACTCACTTGTTCAGTTTCGAGAATCACAAAGCCAAATCAGATACTTACGGATATGTGAAGATAGTTGATCAGGCTATCAACACCAGACGGCTCTAACTGCCATTCCATTTACCTGTTCCGGAACTTAGAGACTAGCTAGGTCTCTGACCTGCTGGACTAATCGGTTATATATTGCGCGCAACCGAATTAGCCTCTTACGCCACCTCAATAGGCCTACTCTAGCCCCAACGTATCCCATATCTGATCATTTTATCCAATTTTTAAAACACTTGTACCTATCTCATTTTCAAAATCATTTCAGTCACAACACACTATTCACAACTTCTTTTCATTTTAATCACATTTAGAGATAGGTGTTTTCAGAAGTTATTTGTCCCCAAAATATAATTTTAAACAACATTTTCAAGAATAGGGGATACGTAACTTAAAACGTTTCTGTTCCATTACGAGAATAAAACATTTAGCTATTCATATATACAGAATCATAAAAGAATGGTCAGGGGTACTTGCCTTGCAGAGCGTTACAACTATCTCTGATTGACCTTGAAACGATTCGGGACACTCGGCTTTATCGCTTTATTATTTGACTATCCTGGATCCGACTTCGACGCTCAGGTCCTTCGACTGGGAACCTTGTTGCGCTCGTCGACTGATCACTAGGTTATCTTAGTTCGATATCACTTCTTGAGTCCTTTGACTAGAACCTACAGAGTCGAAATACCCTACGCTAGACGTCTAGGTATGCTTGACATATCCTCGCTATAACCTACCCATTCGGTATCAAGTCCCGACTCACAACTACACATATTATAATATCATACACAACAATTAGGGTTCACATTCACGAAAAATAGGTTCGATGTTCGTTTTCGGAAAAATACATATACTCGTCATTTTTCAAATATTAGGGTTATTACTTTTTGGAAAAACAGTTCGCCACCACATACAATCAAATTTCGTATACAACATATATATATGTTTATATATACTCGTTTGACGGCCCAATAATTACTGGATACGCTCCCGTATTTCCGTAGTTTGATTGCTCGGAAATTGGGGAGCACCTCCTTTATTTATCGGACTAACCCGTCGAACAACTCGACGTCAAATCAATCACAACCAAATCCAAACCAACTACAATCCAATTCCCAATCACCGATTTCAGTCAACAACGCCAATTCACAAATTCTCCAACACCAAATAAATATAATTATTTACACCTTATATTTGTATTTGTATTTTATTTATTTATTTATAGGACTCAGAATTAATTCATCACAGTCCACCGTCGGCTCGCCGAGGCTCATCGCCGACGGCGGCAAAAATTCGGTGGTGCCCGTTTATTACGGGTGTCCTACACGAATTTCGCCAATATATAAAATTTATGATCGCAAATAATTCGAAGAATCATAAGAATTTACTCGAATTTTCTTAGAGTAATTCGGATAAACTCATCAACAATTCATTCAATTTTTCAGAAATAACTCGAACAAACCCCAAGAATCAGGATATCAATACACTCGCGGACAGATGAAGAAAGGAAACAGAGGAACAGCTTTAAAATCAACCGGAAAGGTGAGGAATCCAGGCGGTAGCACCACAATTACACATAACCGAATATATACACACGTATATGGATGTATACACAAGCCAAGCAAGCAGAAGTAATTACCCTGACTGAACCAAGGGCAGGCAGCCGGAACAGAGCAGATGATCGGAAAAAGGAAAAGCAACACGGCCTCAACAGAATCCGGGAGAACAGAGGGGGATTTGACGATGAGGGACAACACAGGGGTGTATACCCGTGTGTTGTTATTTATGTCTATGTTTCTAAATTTTTTTTTTATTCAGCTAGCAACAAACCAATTCCTGAGGTAATGCCACGTATCACTAGAGATAATAGAATTGCAACATGTGTCTGTGCTCCACTATAAACCCCAATTTTATTTATGCTTTAACAAATAACGAACAATCGCGCGAATAAAATAATCTCAAAAAAATTTCAAATTAATTTTAAAATTTAATAAAAATCCCGAAACTAATTAATTAAAATTTCCATAATTTTTAAAGCATTTTTAAAACACAACTCGTACCCGCATTTTACAATTAACGAATCGAGCTGCACTTAAAATAAATTCATAAAATCACGAAAATAGTCTTAAAATATTAGAAATATTCTGAAGTAAATAAAACATAAATTTCGAAATTTTAAAACAATTTCTGAAATGCAATTTATACCCGTTTTTCTCCAATAAACGAATCAATGCGTGGGTAAAAGTAATCTCGAAAATTCCCAAAATAATTTTAAAATTTTTGGAATATTCCCAGCTTAAATAAATATGAATTTCATAATTTTTGAAGAATTCTTAAATTAAATACAGATTTTATAAATAAATGCAATCAGAAAATCATACAGGATTAAATAATTGATGAAATATTGATTTCTAAATTTTATAAAATCCCAAAAATAAATATTGAAATTAAAAAATCATAAAAACAATTTTAGAGACAATCCACATATTTACACAAATAAACTTGTATTAAATCCACTTTTAAAAGTGGAAACAATTCAATACAAGTTCATAATTAATTACACGAACCACTCTTGACACCATAATTCACACACATAGATTATTCGTTTAATAATTCCATAATTACGTATTTAAATGATACAGAAATACACGAGTCGTTATATCAATCCCCCTTAAAAAGATTATGTCCTCAGAATCTGACTTAACTAAATAAGTGAGGATATTTGTCAAGCATATCTGACTCTAACTTCCAGGTAGACTCTTCTACTCAGGGATTTATTCATCGCATACTCACTATAGACATAATTTCATTACTAAGGACTCGCTCTTAATGATCTAGGATTTGGATCGATTATTCCACGCAGAACAAATTTAGATGAGATCCCATTGGCTCCCAATCAATGGCTTGATTCCGAATCAGATACATATCACCTTAATATTAACATGTGGAACACATTATATATATATATATATATATATATACTGCAACTGCAGCAGCCACGTCAACTAAGGGCAACTTTACCGATATTTATCAATACCTCGAATGGTTTAACACAGTTAGGACTCCACTTGTCCCTTCTATTCAAACTTAACCAATCTCTTTGAAGGTAAAACTTTTGCCTATACCATGATCCTCCTTCTATATATTCATATTCTTTCGATGCAAATCCGCTTTCTCTCTTTGTATATCCCGAGTTGTTTCAACTTTTTCCCGAGTACGCAACCACACTCTTGATTAATTCAGGACTTAACAATATCTCTACTCTCACTTTTTCTCAATAGAGGGAGGACTTACGCTTATGTCCACACAACACTTTGCAAAGTAGTATCCTCTTACTAATAGGGTAACTATTATCATAGAAAACTCAATCCATGGTAGGTGATTACCGCAGTTTCCTCTTTCAACCCATCATATATACTCTCCACATATCTTATATTATCTGAATCACCTTCTCACTTTGACCCTTTATCTAAGGATGATAGGTAATACTGATTTTCAATTTAATTTCCAACATCCGATCGCTTCTTACTCATTTACATCAGTTAAGGCTGGGAAATAATCTTATATACTAACTTCTCATCACCTTCAGATACTCAACTTCAATTCCCATAGTTTCCAATTCCTTTACTGGTTCCTTAGCAATCTTAATCACATTTAATCATTTTTATCTGCACGAGGCATAAACTATTACACTGGCTTTGCTTAGATGGTTGTTAGTGAAATACTCAAAATCTCTTGTTATTTCCCACCCAAATTCATACTTTAAAACTTAGCGTATAATTGCTTCCTTCCTAATTTCCGTAGGGAAATCCTGGGGCATTCTACACAAACTTTCTTAATCCTTAAACAACTCAGGATGTTATCAATAAATACAATTTGCTTTTCCAAGTACTCCTTATACACCATGTTCCTTGATTCCTTATAGACAACTGATGCACTTATTACTCCACATGATATCACCAGAACTTGCAATGTTCATAATTTATCTTAATCGCAATCTTTGACATGTCCTCAGGCTGTATCTTAAGTCAATCCCGTAGAAATCATACACTCCTTGAATTATGTCACATAAGTAACCAAATCTTTATAGAGGTTACCTATTCTTATTTATCATTTTGTTAAACTCCCGATAATTAGTACACAATCCCATAATTTCATCCCACCTTCCAGCAGAATCACTGGTGCACCCCCTAGAAAACTATATCTGGTATGCTCGCTTTCTTTTCTAATGACTTTTACCGTTATCAACTAACTATTTCATTCCATTGGCCTCTAGAGATTCCAGGGCATTTATTTATTACCTAAAAGTCCTCCAGCTTAAATATTCTCTTCTTCGTATCTTTACGGATGGTGGATCTACCTCAGATCTCTAGCTTATTACTCCTTTTCTCGCATGATTGGAAGAACTTCTTATATTGCTCCTGTACACTATACACTTCATTTCTTCTAAAAACCACTCCTTACCTTACTAGAGGACAACAAACCCGATCCTAAAATCACATCAAACCCCTCTAACTCGAAGGGTGTCAGATCAACTACAACTACGTCCAACTTCTAAACACTTGTGATGTAGTATCTTGAATAACCGTTCTATAACTCCTTGCAACATGCCCAACTTTTTCACAATTATAACACGTAACTCCTGGATTTTCTGGGTTACATTCTGATGCATAATGACCCTTACGTCCACACTTAAAATATTGCACATTCTTCTTGCACGTACCACTGCGTCTCCTTTCACAGGACTTGCAATCCACTGCTCACTTGACTGACTGGGCTGGAGTGGAAGCAACTGAAGTAGCACTAGATCTATCCTGAAATAAACTCTATCTCCGGAATCTCTTATTCCTATTCCAGCCAAACCAATTCTCAAATCTTTGAATGGATTCCCCTTTGTCTGCTATATCCTTAACACCTTCCGACTTCCTTTTTCTTATCACTTTCGTCCTTAACAGTTAACCTCTGGTCACCTTCCATTATTAGGGCTGCCTGAACCATAGAGGAGTATGTCTTGGGTTGCAATGCCACAGCTCCTCTGCGAATTTCAGGCTTCAACCCTTATTGAAACCTCCTTACTTTCTAAATCTCCGCACTTACATACTCAGGAACTAATCGGGCCAATTCTGTAAACTTGGCCTCATACTCCAACATACTTCTTCTTTCATCTTGTTTCAGTTCTAGAAACTCGACTTCCAACTGATTCCTTAAACCATCGGGAAATACTTCTCCAAAATAATTCTGTAAATCTTGTCCTAGAAATAGGGCCTTCTCCTTCCAACGTTCAAGTAGATGCCCACCAATAATTTGCTTCATTCTTAAGAAAGTAACTCGCATAATCGGTTTTTAAGATCATCAATTACTTGCGTGAGGGTAAATGCCTTTTTTCCATTTCCTTCAGCCAATTTATGGCAACAACAGGATCCACTTCGTCCTTGACCTCTGGGGGCTTAACAGACTGAAAGGATTTAAAACTGGTAGTTTAATTTAGCTCTCCTTGTTGATGTTGTTGTTGTTGAATCTGTTGGATTAACTGCAACTGTTGTTGTTATTGCTGGCGCAACAAGTATAGAATTTCATTTATGACTGGACCCTCCGTCAAACTACTACTATTTTCTTTAGACTGGGTAACTGGCTTGGGTGGTATTTTTCTGAAATATAAATGATTTTATTCAAAACATAACAAAATATTTGACAGAAGATATCACCGTTTGAACAGTGCACCTGTATCGGGAAAATGCTGCCCAATCAACTACCCATGTCCTTAATATCAGGGTCCATTTATAAGAGGGATCTAGATTAACAACACTAGCAACAATAGCAACACTAACAGTAGCAGAATCAACAAAAGTACATAAAAACTGAAATACAAAGATACTAAACAACGTAGTATGGCTCCTCATTATAACAGCAACTAACTAACTTCCCGTCACTACTCAATTACCACATCAACTTTAATATACCACAAGTCTTGGCTGGCTATATCACCCACCTTTTCTCCAGGGATGATTTCTTATCACCCTCAAGTGATTCATCAATCACTGAATTACCTTTCTTTCCCAGGGCGATTTCTTATCTCCCACCATTAACCTATCTTCCACAAAGTTAGCTTTTCTAAAGCCGCAACCTTCAATATCGAATCATGAATCCTTTCTACTATTATCGTTTCTGAGATTGCTAGCAACCCGATGTAAAACTTCTATTTCCTCCAAACAGTCAACTCTCATTTACTTTCAATAACCAGGACTGTCTAATTACAAAAGCTACCAACAACTCACTGCCTCGGGACTTCAAATGGAATTTCACAGTCAAAGAATTAATAATATAGGGAGGACAAGAGAAGAAAACATAGGTATGACTGAGAGCAACCATACAAGTACATAAGATGGCCAGTCTTATTACCGCACAGTTCATAATACATAACTTGGTGGCGTCCCATCAGACCCTTTTGTCATATAGACAAATGGTCAATCCATATGCATTGTTTGCCCCAATCAACCGAAAAAGTCACTGAGGAAAGAAACAGTGTTTAAATAAGAAATTCACAAATAGAATAGAAAGAGTTTGATTTGTAATGAGAGCACAGAACCTAAGTAGCTTACTTCGGGTTCACCACTTTCTCACAGGAAAATAAGCAACTTATGGAATACAAAACAATTACTCTGGAAACAAAACACATTTCAAGAAAGAAATAGAAGGGTTCAAAGATACCAACTCCCGTTCTGATCCATAATTACTATAAACTAGGTCGTCATAGCAGCCACTGACTATTATCATATTCTCCGAACTCACCGAGGTCGCATATTCGGTCCAACAACATCCCTTGACGTTGAAAATGCTATATTTAAGGATAATATGGGTGTCTCTGTAGCTGGCACACCAATGTCCACTCAAAAACTGAGCTCTCGTAATCAGACTCAGATTCTCAAGAGGAAAACTAGAAGTCTCTATCGGACATTACTAATAATACTTATGCGAAGGAAACGTATTCTAGGTTAGGGTAGTTCCAGTCAACCTCGATAGACGTCAGGGTTATACCTCCGAACCCTTGACTAAACTCAAAGACTCGCTCCTCTGATTGAGTTGCTGACTTACATCTATATATAAACCTTCCTACACCCTTTTGACTTTACTCCTAACCTAAATCAGGGACTCAAACCTGTAGCTCTGATACCAACTGTGACGGCCTCAACCCCGGGGTTAGGAGTTGACGTCATCAACAATAACCGTAAGATAAATAATTCAGTAATAGGATAAATCTACGACCCCTTTACCAAGATCTTTTCCAGGTTTAAGTATGATTTAGGTTACAACTAACATAAACCAACTTACAACAATCATCTCGACGCAGCTAACTTAACACGTCAACTCAACAGACCATCTCTGGTCCAGCACAACTACCTCAGAGGAGCCTGACGCGGAAGGAACTGGAACCCTGCCCTGATTATCGCGGAAGAATCTCCTAGGCATCTGCAATATATATAAAACATTCTACAAGGGTGAGCAATCGCTTGCTCAGCAGCACCACTATATGAATAACAAGTAAAACAGTTTAAAGTAAAGCAGTTATAGGAACAGAATTTATAACTTGCAAGAAACATGTAAAACATGTATAAACTGGATATCAAACTAGCATGCTCTGTAAAACAAAATCAACTGTCGTGTACTGTGTACAAATATCAGAGTTTAATTCTAGTATGCCATTTTCATTTCCAAATCCACAGTATAACTTACTTGTTTAGTTACGAGAATCACAAAGCCAAATCAGATACTTACGGATATGTGAAGATAGTTGATCAGGCTATAAACACCAGACGACTCTAACTGTCATCCCATTTACCTGTTCCGGAACTCAGACACTAGCTAGGTCTCTGACCTGCTGGACTAATCGGTTATATAATGCACGCAACCGAATTAGCCTCTTACGCCACCTCAATAGGCCTATTCTGGCCCCAATGTATCCCATATCTGATCGTTTTATCCAGTTTTCAAAACACTTGTACCTATCTCATTTTCAAAATCATTTCTGTCATAGCTCACTATTCACAACTTCTTTTCCTATTAATCACGTTTAGAGATAGGTGTTTTCAGAAGTTATTTTTCCCCAAAATATAATTTTAAACAACATTTTCAAGAATAGGGGATACGTAACTTAAAACGTTTTTGTTCCATTACGAGAATAAAACATTTAGCTATTCATACGTACTGAACCATAAAAGAATGGTCAGGGGTACTTGCCTTGCAGAGCGTTACAACTATCTTTGATTGACCTTGAACCGATTCGGGACACTCGGCCTTATCGCTTTACTATTTGACTATCCTGGATCCCAATTCAACACTCAGGTCCTTCGATTGGGAACCTCGCTGCCCTCGTTGACCGATCACTAGGTTATCTTAGTTCGATATCACTTCTTGAGTCCTTTGACTAGAACCTACAGAGTCGAAATACCATATATTAGACGTCTAGGTATGCTTGACATATCCTCGCTATAACCTACACATTCGGTATCTAGTCCCGACTCGTAACTACACATATTATAATAACACACACAACAATTAGGGTTCACATTCACAAAAAATAGGCTCGGTGTTCGTTTTCGGAAAAATACATATACTCGTCATTTTTCAAAAATTATGGTTATTACTTTTTGGCAAAACAGTTCGCCACCACATACAATCAAATTTCGTGTACAACATATATATATGTTTATATATACTCATTTGACGGACCGATAATTACTAGATACGCTACTGTATTTCCGTAGTTTGATTTCTTGGAAATTGGGCAGCACCTCCTTTATTTATCGGACTAACCCGTCGAACAACTCGACGTCAAATCAATCACAACCAAATCCAAACCAACTACAATCCAATTCCCAATCACCGATTTCAGTCAACAACGCCAATTCACAAATTCTCCAACACCAAATAAATATAATTATTTACAACTTATGTTTGTATTCGTATTTTATTTATTTATTTATAGGACTCAGAATTAATTCATCACAGTCCACCGTCGGCTCGCCGAGGCTCATCGCCGACGGCGGCAAAAATTCGGTGGTGCCCGTTTATTACGGGTGTCCTACAAGAATTTCGCCAATATATAAAATTTATGATCGCAAATAATTCGAAGAATCATAAGAATTTACTCGAATTTTCTTAGAGTAATTCGGATATACTCATCAACAATTCATTCAATTTTTCAGAAATAACTCGAACAAACCCCAGGAATCAGGATAGCAATACACTCGCGGACAGATGAAGAAAGGAAACACAGGAACGGCTGTAAAATCAACCGGAAAGGTGAGGAATCCAGGCGGTAGCACAACAATTACACAGAACCGAATATATACACACATATATGGATGTATACACAAGCCAAGCAAGCAGAAGTAATTACCCTGACTGAACCAAGGCCAGGCGGCCGGAACAGAGCAGATGATCGGAAATAGGAAAAGCAACACGGCCTCAACAGAATCCGGGAGAACAGAGGGGGATTTGACGATGAGGGACAGCATAGGGGTGTATACCCGTGTGTTGTTATTTATGTCTATGTTTCTAAAAAATTTTTTATTCAGCTAGCAACAAACCAATTCCTGAGGTAATGCCACGTATCACTAGAGATAATATAATTGCAACACGTGTCCGTGCTCCACTATAAACCCCAATTTTATTTATGTTTTAACAAATAACGAACCATCGCGCGAATAAAATAATCTCAAAAAAAATTCAAATTAATTTTAAAATTTAATAAAAATCCCGAAACTAATTAATTAAAATTTCCATAATTTTTAAAGCATTTTTAAAACACAACTTGTACCCATATTTTAAAATTAACGAATCGAGATGCACTTAAATTAAATTCATAAAATCATGAAAATAGTCTTAAAATATTAGAAATATCCCAAAGTAAATAAAAACATAAATTTCGAAATTTTAAAACAATTTCTGAAACGCAATTTATACCCATTTTTCTCAAATAAACGAATCAACGCGCGGCTAAAATTAATTCCCAAAATTCCCAAAATAATTTTCGGAATATTCCAAACTTAAATAAATATGAATTTCATAATTTTTGAAGAATTCGGAAATTAAATACAGATTTTACAAATAAATGCAATCAGAAAATCATACAGGGTTAAATAATTGATGAAATATTTATTTCTAAATTTTATAAAATCCCAAAAATAAATTTTGAAATTATAAAGTCTTAAAAACAATTTTATAGACAATCCACATATTTTCACAAATAAATTTGTATTAAATCCACTTTTAAAAGTGGAAACAATTCAATACAAGTCCATAATTAATTACATGAACCACTATGGACACCATAATTCACACACATAGATAAAAGTAAAACAACACATAGTTGACTGAAGTTATACACATATATTATTCGTTTAATAATTCCATAATTACGTATTTAAATAATACAGAAATACCTGAGTTGTTATATCCTTCCTCCCTTTAAAAAGATTATGTCCTCAGAATCTGACTTAATAAAATAAGTGAGGATTCCTACCTTTGACAAAGCTAACTACACTCTTTGGAAAAGGGAAGTGATGTTATTTATTAGGATGGCCAATCCATTCTACATTCAGATCCTCAAGAATGGACCCTTCATTCTTACAGTTAGAGTTGAGGAATCTACAGATGGAGACATGGTTATCCCAGCCCATTATGCTCCAAAAGATCCTGCTGAGTATTCTGACCCTGAAAAGGAGAAAGTTTCCCTGGATAGGATCTTGCAATTGATATAGATTGAGTTACTTGACAATGTGATGTACAACAATATTGTCAACTGTGACACTGCCAAGCAAATATGGGAAAAGATTGAAATACTCTGTGAAGGAACTGAGGAATTAGATCTAATCAAAGAAGGATATTGATTTCAAAGTATGAGGGTTTCATGGCTAAGTCAAAGGAAAGGATTACTGAAGTGTTTGGAAGATTTAACAGGCTGATAAATGACCTGCAGCTCCATGAAAAATACTATGAAGCTGAAGAAGTGAACCTGAAGTTCTTGCTCACTCTCCCTGATCATTTGGAACAGAAAATCTCAACAATCCGGGAAAAGAGAGACTTGAGTAGGATAACACTGGAAGTTCTATATGGAATTTTAAAAACATATGAACTTAAAATGATTAAGAGAAAATCATTGAGATATGGCCAAGGACATGTTGTAGATGGCTCAAGTGCTTTAATTGTAAATGAAGGTCAAACATCTAATGATGAACCAAGATCTCATATTCCAGTTGCTTCAACAAGTGAGCAAAGAACAATTGATTCACATGAACAAGTCATTCTGGAATTGGAGAAAGATGAGTTCTATACTCTTGAAGAACTGGATGAGCTAGATCAGTCAGTGGCCTATTTGGCTAAAAAAATCTATAACATTAGAGTAAGGAAGCCAAGATACTTCAAAAGTAAAGGACAGTCTTTTAACATAGATAGCAGCTGGAAGGAAAAAGGGAGGTACAATTCTGATAGAAAGAATGGCTATAAAACTGGATTTGTTGACAGATCTAATATAAGGTGCTTCAGTTGTGATGAACTAGGCCACTTTGCTACAGAATGCAGGAAACCCAAGAAGGCAAAGAAAGATAAGGCTTATCTTGAACTTGAAGCAAAGTATGAAGCTCTTCTGAAGAAACAGCAAAGCAAATCTTATATTACAGAAGGTAAAGGTTGGGATGACTCTGAAAATGATGAAGATGAAGAACTTGGTAACTATGCACTCATGGCCTTGGAGCAAGGAGAGTCATCCTCATCTAAATAACAGGTACCAACTCTTACCTCCACTGATTTAAATATGAATCAATATAAGGAAACTGTTGAGAAGATGAGCACAGAAATGGTTCACATTCATACAAGCATGGTTGCTGCTAATGAAGAAGTTAGCAGATTAACAAAATTGAATAAGAAGCTTGAAAGTGAAAAACAAGAAACTGAATAGTTGACAGTGGAGCTTGAAGCCTTGAAACAAGAAAATGGTCATCTAAAAAACAAGCTCAAGTGTGTAAAAGAGGTTGAGTCTGTGCTAAGGGAAAAACTAGAGAAAAGTGAAGTAAAGTTTAAGTCCTTTCAGAATACATCTGAATTGGTTGGTCAATACCATGAGAAAAACAAACCCTGTGCAAACATTGCTATTGGTCTTGATTATGATGCCTTAAACAGCAAAAAGAAAAACACAAGTGACAAAGGAAAAACAACAAAGAGTGAAAATGTTCCAACAATGCTGAGAAATGTTTGGTCACCTGTGTTTAAGACTTGTGAAGTAAACTTCAGTGAAGAAGAATTGATCATCAAGCAAGAAATTACAGATGAGGATAATGAAAAGAAAAATACAAATGCAATTCAATCTTCCAAGGCTAAAGAAAATCTTATGGACAATCAAAGTACCAAGACTCCTGTCAAAGAAACCAAGATTGAAGATGCAAGAAAGAAGAAGAAAAATAGAAATGGGAGAATGGGGATAAACAAAAGCAATAATCTGGCCTATGTTACAGATGTTCCTGGAAAGAAGTGTGAAAAATGTGGCTCTACAAATCATCTAACTTACCTTTATAAAAAGGAGGGTAGTAAGACAACTGAAGGAGCTTGCAAATCCAATGAAGCAGATTTAAATGATCCCTACTCATTCTGTGATAAGTTTGACTGCATCCCTTGTAACTTGAAAGTGATGAAGAGTTGCCACAAATTGAAAGTAGACCTTTAAGAAACAAAAAATAAGTCTACATCAGAAAGGGAAAATGCACAACAATCATTGAATTATATTTTATCTGAAACAAATCACTCTACTTCTGCTAAATCAGTTAATAAGAAGAAAGTACCCAACACTGCTTGGGTTACTAAACACACCTGAATCTCATTGTGTGCAGGGCAAAGTGAAGAAAGTCATATGGATTAGTGACAGTGGATGTTCCAGACATATGACAGGTGATAAGGCCCTGCTATCACAGTTAGAGGAGAAAGCTGGCCCATTGGTGTCCTTTGGAGACAACAACAAAAGATTCACAATGGGATATGGCAAGATTGTTTCTGAAAATGTTGTCATTGATAATGTAGCACTAGTAGCCGGTCTTGAGGTGAATCTTCTCAGTGTTAGCAATTTGCAGACAAAGGCTTTGAAGTTTTATTCAACAAAGAAGAATGCACCTTTATCAGCAAGACAAAAGCATTACTCCGTCGCATGTGACCCTGCACGTAGCTCACAAACACTGGTTATCTAATTAACACCATAGTTAGCCAGAAAATTGATCTTCATAGATAACTCCTTTAGTTGAGCAGTGATAGTCGTAGCTGTATCCACTTGAAGAACTCCTGCTACCTTGCCCTATGGCAATCTCTGAGTTGGATACTGATATTCATTATCATCCATCAGTTCAATTAGATCATAAGCTTCATCGTAGCTCTTAGCTCATAAGGCTCCACCTGATGCTACATCGAGCATGGGTCTGGATTGTGCTCCCAAATCATTATAAAAATAATTGATGATCATCCAGTCAGGCATTCCATGATGAAGACACTTCCTAAGCATCTCCTTGTAGCGCTACCAAGCTTATCTAAAGATTCTCCTGATTGCTGCGCAAATTGAGTAAGAGCATTCTTGATTGCAGCTGTCTTTGCCATAGGAAAGAAGCTTCCTTCTTAGGGGTTGAATCAGGGATTTGCTCAGTTCTAGGATACTTGTCCTTAGCGATATACTCCATATCAGTTTTCCGCTTCTTGCCTCCAGCGGGCTTATTTCTCACTAAGGTCTTCCTCATGCTCTCTTCCACCTTGATGTACTTCCCGGCCCTATCTTGAAGCTGTAACATGCTCTCAGGGGGGGATTGGCCAAGGACAGCTTGAAGAACTCATCCCTAGTTCCTTGTTGTAGTGCTATTATGGCTACCTTGTCATCAAGGTCCGGGACTTTTAAAGCTTCCTTCGTGAAACGATTCAGGTAGTCTCTCAAGGATTCCTTCCCTCTCTGCATAATACTCATGAGGGATGCTAAACTTTTCTCATGCACTCCCCCGCTGATGAATTGCTTAATAAAAGCCTGACTTAATTCTCTGAAGGACCCAATAGAGTTTGGGGGCAAGCGACTATACCATCTTTGAGCCATACCCGACAGAGTTTGAGGAAAGGCCCGACACTTAATAACGCCATTCACGGGCTGCAACAACAGTGCATTGGAGAAGGTCCTGACATGATTAGCGGGATCTCCCGTGCCGTCATAAGCTTTAATAGTGGGCATCTTGAACTTCTTTGAGATACGGGCATTCATTATCTCTTCAGTGAATGGTGGGGTAGGATCATCAGGATCTCCAAGGGGAAGAAGATTGCTTGGATCAGCTTTTGGGGCTACAGCCCTTCTTTGTGTCGGACCATCCAGGTTTATGATTGGAGGAGGATTTCTCCCCCTAGGTGGTAATGGGGGCCTGGGAACCTGGTGCGCCTCCAAGTCGCGCTTCATCCTTTGAATCTCAGCCTCATGGGCCTTGATTCTCTCCTGCACATCTTAGGGATTCACCCATCGGGTGCTCCTAGGACGTTGGTTACCATCAGCCATCAGCTTTTTGCCAGCGTGTATCCTTCTTGAGGCCACTTCATCATCCAAAGATTCGGAGTCTCTCTCAGTATAAGGACCAGAAAGATCCTGAACTTCCGGGATAAGAGCCAATCCTTGTATGTAGGGGTGTTTTCCCCCGTGCTTCACTCCACCCAGCATATCCACTTCCTCCAACCTCGGGGTAAAGGGGCATCCCATAGGGGGGTTAGTGGTTACAACAGTTGAATATTCATACCCAATGGGTCGAGAATTCACAGGTGTATGTAGTTGTTGAAGTTGGGGATTCATACCTTGAGGAGTCGAGGGAATCGTCCCTTGAGGTTCAGTTTCCCCTACATGGGTCCCTCCTTGGGTGACGACATAGGTTGAATATGGAGGCACCTCCACGGTTGACGAAATCGTTTGGGTTGTCCTCGTGGGTGTCCCTCCTTCAAGGACGCTGCTTGTTCTCCGTGTTCTCGCCATGGTTATTGTTGTGCTTTCCCACAGACGGCGCCAAATGTTATGGATCAAAAACTAAGGTATAATAATTGCTATATATATTACTAAGGAATGTGAGCTTCGAGGCTCGATTTGACTGCTCTTGTATTTCGTGACTCAATCTGCCTTAAATAGATGCTTACGTACCTTGCTGATTGCCAAGGATCAAGTCAAAAAATGTAGTTCTGATTTGTGGGGTGAGGCCCCTTATATAGATATTGGGAGTCCTTGAATTGGACTTGGGTTAGAAGACTTGGTGGTCAAGTCTCAGAATTAGAATGGACTTTGGAGTCCTAAGAAGTAGGAAGCTGATCCCTTATCCCACCAGGTTCCTTGGAGGTCAATCTACAAGGATTTATTCCTCCATTAGGACTCATCCTATCAGCTGACTTATCCCTTATTAATTAATTATGAATTTAATTAATATTCAGTGTTTTGGGCCTTCTTTGTTCCATCATGCCTGATCTGGTTCATCACGCTTGATCAATTTGTTAACCTTTTTGGTCTGAATGTCATACATCTTCTTATTGGGCCTTGTGGCCCAAATCATGTGTAATTAATCCAATCCTAATTATGTAATCAGGACTTATTTATTCCCTATCAACAAGTCAACAAACTCACACAAGGAAGTGGGATAGAAGTCACTCTAGAGAAGTAATTATTGGTGATCCTACTGCTGGTGTGAGGACTAGAAGTGCAACTGCTAATGAGTACCTACATACATGATTTATATCTCAAGTAGAACCTAAGAAAATTGATGAAGCTCTACTGGATCATGACTGGATATCTGCCATACAGAAAGAGCTGAATCAGTTTGAAAGAAGCAAAGTATGGAAGTTAGTTCCTGCACCAAAGAATAGAAGCATTATTGGAACAAAATGGGTGTTCAGGAATAAAATGGATGAAAATGGTATAGTCACCAGAAACAAAACAAGGTTGGTTGTAAAAGGCTACTCACAAGAAGAAGGAATCGATTATAATGAAACTTTTGCCCCTGTTGCAAGACTTGAAGCTATAAGAATTTTCCTAGCATTTGCTGCACATTCAAACTTTAAAGTGTATCCAATGGATGTCAAAAGTGCCTTTCTGAATAGTAAGCTAGAAGAAGAAGTTTATGTGCAACAGCCTCCTGGCTTTGAGGATCCAAAATTTCCAAATTTTGTGTACAAGTAACTCAAGGCTCTATATGGACTAAAACAGGCACCTAGAGCTTGGTATGACACCCTATCAGATTTCCTACTGAAGCATGGTTTTACTAGGGGAACCATAGACAAGACTCTCTTCTACAAGAAACATGGTGAAGATATGATCCTAGTTCAGATCTATGTGGATGATATCATTTTTTATTCTACTAATGAGAAGCTTTGTCAAAGATTCTCCAAGCTTATGCAAAGTGAATTTGAAATGAGTATGATGGGGGAACTAATTTATTTCCTTAGACTTCAAGTCAGCCAAAGAAGTGATGGTATCTTCATCAGCCAAACTAATTATGTCAAGGATCTATTAAAAAATTTGGAATGGTTGGTTGTTCACCTGCATCTACACCCATGTCTACTGCAACAAAGTTGGATGAAGACAAAAAGGGCAAGAGTGTAGATTTCTCAAGCTATATAGGGATGATTGGATCATTGCTTTACTTAACAGCAAGTAGACCAGACATCATGTTTCCAATAGGTCTATGTGAAAGATGTCAAGCCAATCCAAAAGAATCACATATGATGGCTGTAAAAAGGATTTTCAGATACTTGAAGGGGACACCAAACTTGGGATTATGGTATCCTAAGGGAACTGGTTTTGCAGCTGTTGGTTACACAGATGCAGATTTTGCTGGATGCATGGTTGATAGAAAGAGTACCAGTGGAAGTTGTCAATTTCTTCGACAAAGACTTGTATCCTGGTATAGAAAGAAACAAAAATCTGTATCAACTTCTACAGCTGAAGCTGAATACATAGCTGCAGGAAGTTGTTGTGCTCAAGTGCTTTGGATCAGAAATCAGCTAATGGATTATGGCCTAGTATTACATAAACTTCGTATCATGTGTGACAATACTAGTGCTATATCTATAGTAGCTAATCTAGTTAATCATTTTATGACAAAGCACATTGATGTAAGGTGCCATTTTATGTAAGGTACCACGACCTTAATCTTGGTCGAATTTTTGGACCTTTTTTTATTCCTGTTCGTGATGTTTCGACTAGGAATCACGGCTAGGGTTTCGACCTGAATCCTAGTCGAACCCACTACCTAAATCTTGGTCAAATTTTTGGACCATTTTTTATTCCTGTTTGTGATGTTTCGACTAGGAATCATGACCAGGGTTTCGACCTGAATCCTAGTCGAACCCACGACCTGGATCTTGGTCGAATTTTTGGTCCTTTTTGGACTCTTGTTTGTGATGTTTCGACTAGAAATCACAACCAGGGTTTCGACCTAAATCCTAGTCGAACTCACGACCTGGATCTTGGTCGAATTTTTGGTCCTTTTTGGACTCCTATTCGTGATGTTTCGACTAGGAATCACGACCAGGGTTTTGACCTAAATCCTAGTCGAATCCACGACCTGGATCTTGGTCGAATTTTTGGTCCTTTTTTGACTCCCGTTCAAAAAATTTCGAACTTGTTCCATGATCAGGGTTTCGACCTGAATCCTGGTCTTTTTAATGGGTGCATTTCTGGCTTTTACTCGAAAGAATTCAAACTGGATCCACGACCTCAAATTCGACTTCCATCCTGGTCTTTTTAACGTGCATTTGTCAAGCACCTGTTCGAAAGAATTCGAACATGATTCACGATCTCAAATTCGATCTCAATCCTCATCTATAGTCTTTATTGGGCTTTTCCTAATCCAACTTGGATTGGGCTTTTATTGGGCTTATTTTTCCCAATCCTTTTTGGATTTAGGCCTCGTTTTGGGGCTTTTATTTCACTAAGTCCTAATTGGATTTGAGATGGGCCTTAAGAATTATTGAAGATAGTCTGGAAGGTTCCAGAACTTAACAAGTTCACAGATATTCTGGAACATTCTAGAGTTTGGGCTTTTTCTTTGGGCCTTCCGCTTAATGGGCTTTTCTGCCCTTTCGTCTCCCCTTTTTCTGCCTATATAAAGGAGTGAGTGGAGTCACTCACTTTTCACTTCTCATCTCTTACCTCTTGAACTCTCCTCTTTTCTCTCACAAAAAACCCTAGGTCTTTTTTCAGAGTTTTTTAAGTTTTTGCTCGCTTTCTCTCCAGGCTCTACAAATTCCCAAGTATACTTCTTGCATTCTCTTTTTGTCTTCTCATGCTTAGTTTTTGCATCAAATTTGTGTTAAAAGTTTGCGCCCCTTTTTCAGATGGCTGATAAGAAAATGACCCGTTTGGCCAAGATGAATGTGGCCAAGAAGTCAAATGAGTTCCCCATTCGGTCAAGGTACACTTCCTTGATTGACATGATCAACACTCGAGGGGATGAGTACCCGTCTGATGCGCATGATCACATCAGTATCTTCCAAGATGCAAAGGAGTTGGACAAGATGCAAACTTATTTCAAGATCAAGGATCCCTTTAAGCCGGTTCTTGCGGGTCCGGCTGACAGGGCCTGCCAATGGAAGAAAGACTCCCTATGCGTCTTTAGGGATACTTTAAGGGCAGGTATTAGACTCCCCTTTCATCCTTTTATTCCTGTTCTGCTAGCTGATATGGGCATCAGTCCTTGCCAACTCCCTCAAAACTCTTGGAGGCTGATTCTTTGCTACATATCACAATGCGCCAAACACAACCTTCCTACTTCGGTTGCGGTGTTCATAAAAAAAATTCAGTTCAAGAACAGCCCCGAAAAGAATCCGGAGTGGGTTTCTTTAAACCAGCGCCCCACTTTTCCTCACATTATGAATGAGAAGTCCATCCCTGACAATAAATGGGGGTGGAAGAAGGAGTTTCTCTATGTCCTTTGGGAGGGTGGTGACTGGGGCACCCTCTTTCGTTCGTCTTTTGGGCTAGCTGTGGATGGGAACCCGAATGATATAGTTTTATCTGAGGAGGAGACCATGGCCTTCAACCTCCTTACTCAAGATAATGGGACTTCCCACTCTTGGGATCTTATTAGGGAGACCGTTCTCGTGGAACGTGGCCTTTCTCCCATTCCTAAAAAAGGTATATTTTCTTCCTTTTCTAGTCGTCTTCGTTTCTCCCACTTTTTACTTTACTAATTTCTCAATCCACTTCACTTATTCGTTACAGTTGCTGAGAAAATTGAAGAGGCTACTAAGCCTAAAGACCGAGAAATGACCAAGATGAAACGCACCGGGAAGGTCTTCAAGGACCCGCGCCTTGGGGATCGCTTCCCAGAGTTCCTTCTCCAGGAGAAGGAAGGAGACGAGGAGGGCCCCAGCCAACCCTGCGTACAAAACAGAAACCAGGGGCTTTCTTCCAATCTTCCTGGGGAATCCGGGGGAAGGACTCGATTGTGGGCAACATAGCACTTGCCAAGGAATGGTCTATGAATTCCATTTCCCCTGTAGATTATCATGACCTTGTCCTTCAACAGGACTTGGAGGTCAACGAGCTTTTCGGAGCTTAGGCCTTGGCGACGGTACGTCTTTTTCTTTTGGTATCCATAGCTTTCTGTCATAATTTTTCTTGTTTCTCACTTTTCCTTTGTCTCTTGTAGGAGAACGTCCACTTTCAAGGGGCAATTCACCAAGCCAAGGCTTGGAAAGTTGGCCTAGAAGACACAAACAAGAAGCTGGAGGAGGCTAACCAGCGGATAGAGGCTCTACAAGCCCAACTTGCCTCCTCAACTTCCGATCTTGAAACGGCTCGGGCTGAGATTGTTATTCTCAAGGCCCAAAAGAACAAGGCCTTTGATGGCTGGATGGATACTCAAGAATTCAAGGACTTAATGGTAGAGCACGATGCCCTCCTTCATCCTGTCAGCTATAAGGAAGGCTGGGACGCTGCTGTGGAGGCTATCCAGGACGAGTTTCCTGAGGTTCTTGAACAATCTTCCTTCCCTTGCCCTGTGCAAGTCCCTGCACTTAGAGGTGTTATAGATAAGCTCGCTGATCTTATTAAAGATGGCACTTCAGTGTCCCCGATCAGAGCGTCATCAGGAAGCCAGGGTCAAGGCCAAAGAAGGAGGGAGCTCGAATCTAGCTCTGAAGAGGAGGAATCTTCTTCTGAGGAAGAGGTCGAGCCCCTTATTAAGAAGGCGAGGGTGAAAGAACCTCCAAAACCGGCATCCTCTAAGGCATCTAAGCCGTCCGAGGGTAGTTCTGAGGAGACCTCGGCGGAGACTTCTGAAGAAACTTCCGAGGGGCCAGCTCAGGAGACGTCCGAGGAGATCTCAGATAGCGGTTCCGAAGAATCCAATCCTTCTAAGGCCTAACTCTCTTGCATTATGTACTTTTCTTTTCTTCAGTCATTTTGAAATTTATAATCGAATTTGGATGTTTTGATTTGTTTTGTCTAAGTATTGTCGTAGTTTTTCTGAACTCAAATTTATGATTTGGTTTTGCCCTCATAATACAACAATTCAGCAGGCTAAATCAAACTGAATACTTTTCATTATGACTTGGTATTCTCGATACCTTACATAAGATGGGTTCAACCCTGATAAAACCTAAACATATCTTCTATCAAATATATAAAAATCCTAAGCAAGCAAAGCTTCAAGGTGCTTTTAAACCTACTTGTCATTCCGACAAGTGAGAATCGTGCTTTAACTATTTTACACATAGTACACCTTCAGGTTTTATGCATGCCAAGTTCTCGGGACTTTAAAACCATCCATAGTCTCAAGCTTGTAGGTTCATCTACCCTGAACACTCTTGACCTTGTATGGCCCTTCCCAATTTGGGGCAAGTTTCCCTTTCTTCCCTACAGCAGAAGCTTCCACCTTCCTCAAGACTAAGTCACCCTATTTGAAGAACCTTTCCTTAACCCTTAGGTTGTAGTAGAACGAAGCCTTTTTATGATATTCCATTATCTTCGCATGTGCCTCATCTCGCACTTTATCAATTAGATCCAGGGCTAACCTTTGCCCTTCCTCATTTTCCTCAGCATTGAAAGCTTGAATCCTGGGGGAGGAATGTGATATCTTTACAGGAACAACTTATTCTCCCCCATATGCTAACATGAAGGGAGTTGCTCCAGTTGTGACTCTACAGGTAGTCCTTTAGGCCCATAATATTGGGAGTATTTCACCCACCCAGTTACTCCTCGACTTCTCGATCCTCTTCTTTAGTCCGTCCAGGATTATTCGGTTCGCCACTTCCGCTTGCCCATTGGCTTGCGGGTGAGCCACAGAGGTGAATCGTAATTCAATTTCATTCTCCTCACAATACTTCTTGAATTCCTCATTGTTGAACTGTGTTCCATTATCAGTGACTAGGATGCGGGGAATTCCATACCGGCACATAATATTTTCCCACAGGAATTGTGCAACCTGCTTAGTTGTGATTTTGGCCAAAGGCTTGGCTTCAATCCACTTAGTAAAATAATCAATGGCTACAATCAGAAACTTCCTTTGTGTCGTGGCCATGGGGAAAGGCCCGAGTATATCCATTCCCCACATAGCAAAGGGGATAGGTAAGTTGATGGAGGTCAGCATATCGGGGGGTTGTCTAATGACAGGTGCATGCTTCTGACAGCGGTCATACTTCTTCTCATACTCTTTGGCATCATCCATCATTTCTGGCCAATAGAAGCCTAAACGGGTTATCTTATAAGCTAGTGCTCTGCCTCCCAAGTGTTGCCCATAGATACCTTCATGTACTTCTTCAAGAGCCAAGCGTGCCTCATCGGGCCTGAGACACCTTAAGTAAGGAACCACATAAGATCTTTTATACAAAATCCCATCTATCAAAGAGTATCTTAGTGCTCGAACATCCAACTTTCGTGCTTCAGTGGCATCATTTGGCAACCAACCGGTTTGAATATTAGTCTTAATGGGATCTATCCATGACATCCCCAGACCTATAGGAGCTACAAGCTTAACATCAATGCTCCGTGTCTTCAGAACATGGAAGTATACACTTCCTGAACTTTCTCCTATCTCATATGAAGTAAACTTCAATAATGCATCTGCCTTAGCATTTTCCTCCCTCGGAATGTGCTCAATATGGCATTCATCGAATTGGGTCATCACAATCCTTACTAGGAGGACATACTTAGCCATCATATCATCCCTTGCCTCAAACTCTCCCTTAACCTGAGATATGACCAACTTCGAGTCTCCACAGACCTTCAACCTCCCACTTGATCAACCTCCCACTAGCCTTGGGACTATGAATGATATTTCTCTGGGGCTGATTTGTTAGCACCTCAATCTTATGAGCCTGGAAGTAAGGACGCAACTTTCTCGAAGCCATTACCAAGGCTAAAGCGAACTTCTCAATAGTTGAATAATTCAACTCAGCTCCATGCAGAATTTTACTGAGGATTTTTAGTTTCTCCTTAACCAATACAGCACTTAAGGCACCCTCTGAAATGGCCAAGTATAAGTATAAAACTTCATTCAAAGTTGGCTTGGCCAGCAAAGGGGCATGAGCCATATATTTCTTTAATTCCTCGAATGCCTTCTGGCTTTCTTCACTCCATACAAAATCCTTAACCTTCTTTAGGGACTTTGTAATAACCCCAAAATTTTGAACTTTTTGTAACCCTTATGAATAGTGTTTTTGCTGATATTGCTAAATAAGAAAACTTTTCATGCCACACTATGTAGGGGTTCTTTTATTGTTATTTTGAGGTCTTATTAGTACTCTATATGATATATAAGTGTATGTAAAGATCGTCAGAATCCAAATTCGAACACTTTGATTTTTCCCGAAAATCCACCAGATTCCGAAAGAATTGAGTATAAGGTAACAGGATAAAAAGGATTTAAATTCAAGGATTATAAGAGAGGATCATAAAAGGAATATAATGTATTGAGAAAGGTTAAGGAAACCCAAGTAATAAGATCCCGGGTATGATCCCTCAAACGATAAACGAAAATGAAAGTTAAGCGAACCGTATAACAGATCAACGGTCATTAGCCAAGTAATTAGAAGCTAATCAAAGAGGTTAGTGAGGATGATGTCATCAAACCAATAAGAAGAGGACAAGCATGGGAAGATGACATAGGATTGATGACCCAAGCATGACCAAAAGGGAAGGAAGTGTGGTTGATTTCAAGCCACACAAAAATCACCATGGTTAAAAGGTAAATAATTAAAACAAAAGCAAAAACAACCAACCAACAAATCATTTCACCAAAAACACAAGTTGACTTCCCATTTCAAGCGACAAAGCTCTCGGCCTCTTTTCCATTTCAAGAAGAAAAAAACCAAAATCCAAGTTCCAAGCTTCATTAATTAGTGAGGTAATTATCTAAGATTCCTTATGCATAGATATAGCTATCCTATAAGTTTAAGCTTCAAATTCCTTCACAATCTCTTCCTAAAATTCATGGAAGAAGAGGGTGAATAGTGTTTTTCAAGAACTTAAAATTTTGTTCTTCAGTTTTTGTTTAGATTAAGGTTTGGTAAGGACTTTCAAGGGTGATTCCAAGCTCCTTAGTTACTTTTACTCACCAAGGAAGGTATAATCTCATACCCTAGCCCTACTTTTGTATATTTAGAGCTTTTGTGTTTGGTATGGTTCAAGAGAAGCTTGATTATTGTGTATTTAGAGATGTGTTGGTTTTGTGATGTGTTTGGAGTTGTAAACCTTGTTGATTAGTTAAAGAACTTAAGTAAAGCTTTTAGTTCATGTTGGGAAGTAGTATAAAATTGGGAATATTGAGTTGTTGGGGCTGTTGTAGCATTGTATGTATGGAGTTGGGTTGTATGGTTGAATTGAGATTGATTGGTAGTTGATTTGGAGTAGGATAAAAATTGGTAATCGCGTAAACATAGCCGTCGTAATGTCCGATTTACTTTAGACTGTTTTGTTCTTAACATCAGGACCCGAGAACTCACTGTTAGGTTTTGACCAATGCCATGATTAGATATTTCATGTTACGAGCTTCGTTTTGATATGTGGTTCGTTTGAATCCGTTGTACGGTTTAGGAGAAACGACCGTTTTAAGTAACGGCGTTTCGCGAACGAACCATTACCCCTCGCCTTACTTTTAAACATTGGTTAAAAACCTTAAATGACTAATTGGAGTATGAAACATTTACGTAAAGTGTATTAGGCAGTTGGTAAGGCATTCGCGAAAGAATCGCCTTAAAACTCTTAATGGTTAATTTATTAAAAATGGTGGAGCTGAGGGTACTCGAGCGACTTAAGAGAATCGTTGAGCGCAAAGCGAGTGTTAGAGTCTAATTGGTTAAAGTATAGATTCATAAGCGACTTTGGTTTAATTCCAGCTTATATGTTGTTTATAGGTTACCAGACTCGTCCCAAGCCATTTATCACCCCCAGTCGCTCAGGCAAGTTTTCTACCCGTTATACTGTTGTTGTGATGTATATATGTATATGCATTATCTTGTGATAGATGCATGACGGTTAATTAGCAAATCTTGCGATATATTGGAGCATGCTGATATGGTATATATATGCATGTCTGTTTCGTAATCTGGTTATCTATCTGTTGATTTCAATGCTTATAGTTGCATAATACTTATGCTAGAGATAAGCAGTAGTTGCGTATACCCTTAGTATAGGGGACCCAAATGTGAACATTTTCTAAAACCGGGAGTCGATGTTCCCGAGTATATTATATATATATATTTATATATATATTGATATAGTTTTCAAAACTATTAATCAAATAAGGTCTATTCGATAACTTTATTTTAAATAATGAATATTATTTGAATATTCATTCGAGGACTTATGACTCTGTTCATTCTATTTAATGAATATTATTTGAATATTTATTCGAGAACTTATGACTCTGTTTATTCTACTTATTGAATATTATTTGAATATTCATTTGAGGACTTATGACTCCGATTATTTACTAATTAATATTCTTTATTTTATTAAAGAATAATGTTTCGATAATCAAACTTATTTTCGATTATTCAAATAAAGATATTACTTTCGTATAAGTATATCTTTTGTTATTTAATATTTATTTCAAGTATGAGTTTAAAACTTCTACGTCAAGTTATTTATATAAAGATTATTCTTTATGAGAATATTATTTAAATAATAATATTCAAATATTTTCTAATATATCGGGACTGATTTATTTCATTAAATCAGCATTACTCCAAACATTCTTAAAAATGTTTTCGAGTCTTCAAAATGATTTTAAAAGTTAGAGCGGATCCCAAAACTCATTTTTATATTTAAGATCTTCCTTTTAAAGGGGATTTAAATACTCGCTCAAAACCTGAGGGATCCGGCTCTGTGGTGTATTTTATATTCGCAATGAGGTTGATGTTTTGATAAATGAATTGATTACTTACCAAATGTTCGGGAAGTAAGTCCATCTATTGAGTCGGCATAAGCAACATGGGCTCAGTGGGCGTTCATGAAAGTGTAAGTGGCTCAGTGGGAGTCCATCAAATGCGTAAGTGGCTGAGTGGAAGTCCATCATAAGGTCCTATTACGGCCAGGGTGATGACCAGTGGGGAATTCGTCCATCTACTAGTAGAAAAGGTTACTTATTGGTATCTTTTCCTGATCATCAAGATATCGGGTTTATGCCAAAATTCTTTTCCTTTCCAAAATTCATTGGATGTTACAAACTCTATTCATACTTTACATAACAGAGGTTTCCAGGAAATGTATAAAAGATATATGTGTGGATATATATATCGGGACTAAATAAAGTATCTCGTAACTTCATTTCATTCAATAATATATCAAAGATTGAATCTATTCAAGTCTTAACTTGAGGTCTCATCTATGGGATGACCTTTTGAAACCTATAATACTTTGAACAGTGGTAGTTCAAGTAGCTTTATAAAATGTATAAGTATAGAGAAGTAATTGGTAACTTCATCTTCCTTTCAGCTTATATCCAGTAAGTATCTACCTTACACTTGATAAAGGTTTCCAGTAAGTTATCCATTTAGATACTTGCATTATTGTTTACACTATATATTATCTTGCGAGCTGTAATGCTCACTCTTGCTTCATTTCTTCATCACACAACAACAGTTAGGAAAGATGGCCAGACTCAAGCAGACCCAGCACAAGCGTGTAGGAAGCGTCCCGCATCTTCCCGTTGATGTTGTAGCTGCTATAGCTGCAGAGGTAGATCTATTGGTAGATCAGGCATTCTACTTTTGGGAACCAAATATTGTATAAATATAACTTGTGGCAGATAATGGCAAATAACTGTAAACTTATCAAGCAATCATTTTGGGTTGTAATAACTTTTAAATTGTGGATTCAAGGACTTATACTTATTTCAATTTCATCTCTGAGACTATAACGGGTTGTGGTGTGTGTTAGTATGGGGTCACAGCATGAGGTTATTTATTATTAATTAAGTCAAGTGATATTGTGGAAAGAAAGACCGTAACGGCCCAAATCCCCGACCCCGGATCTGGGGGTGTTACAGAAATGGTATTAGAGCCAAGCGTTATAAACCTCAGAGATGATACGATGATATAATAATAAACTCACAAAGATAATAAGAACTCTTGCCAAGTTCATAGTCGGACTACTTAAAGTAGCACTGACAGTTAAAACCCTTACGGGAACCCTTATAAGTATCATGATAGTAACTTAGCTCGATTAATATGTAGGCTCATGAGATAGAGGACCCAGAGATGTTCGAGCGTGAGCATGATGAGGCACTGCTAGATGCCGAGGATCAGGAGGAGCCTGAGATGGAAGAGGAGGAGGAAGACCCCTCAGAGGAGTCAGAGACGGAGGTTGTGGCGATTTCAGATGAGGAGGACCCGGATGAGGTCCTAGTAGCTGAGGAGCATGTCGGAGCTATGGTAGAGTACACTGGTACCCCTTTACCCTCACTCCCGGTGGTCAGAGCTCCTACCCCTCCACCACTATCTTGGAGCCCTTATGATAATAGCTCAGAGACCCATACTTCCGAGCCTAGGCAGACTGATGAGGCACCCCCAGCGGCTCCGGATTCACCACCTCTCGACCCTGCCCATAGGCAGTCTTTGTTAGCTCACGGCTATGTTCAGGATGTACTGAGGACCCGAGTGGCTGTTGTTGAGGCTCGGCTGGACGAGGTCAGGAGGGAGTTGGACGCGGAGAGGGAGGGTAGGCGTGCCCGAGCTTATGAGACTAGGGCTACTATACTCCGATCCTTGAGGAGGGAGCTGACGGGGATAGAGCTCACGGCCCGAGCGAGACTCCGATCGCTCCAGGGGGACAGGCATGGTAGGATCTCCAGGCGGCAGGCCGACTATATTTTCCATCGTGCGATGGAAAGAGTATGGGAGCTGACCCGCTCCGGTGTGTGATTCAAGACCGGTGATGGGATAGTCTAGTTGTCTAGTTAGTCGAGGCCGTAGTAAGAGCCAATTTTCCGGGATAGTTGACTTGTATATAGCATCCCTTTTTGTGACTAGACAGATAGACTCTTGTGTATCACTTTTGGGCAGATGGCTGTAGCACTGTTGTACTTTTGACCAGATCAAACTATGTATTTCTCGCATTATGTATATATTTGTTTCCTTTCAGTTCAGCTCCTTAGTGACGAGATCACTGTTTTTATCATTATTATTACTGCACTTCTTATTAGAACTGTTATAAAAATAATAGAATTACGAGATACATTCTCCCCATTATAGAACTGTGCAAGGCATAATGTTGTGTATGATTGTGACCTAACATTGAATTTCCCAAAAAAAATTATCAGTATCATGCCGCCAAGAAAGATTGGAACTAGGGCGAACCCTGGATCTGAGGACCAGGGAAGCCATAACCAGGATGATAGGAACCAAGAACACAGTGAAGAGGAAGATGAGGATTATGTTGAACAGGATGACTCCCTGTATGAAGAGGAGGAGGAAACATATGATGTTGAAGGATTTGAGATAGAGGATTAACCAACACCCCAGCGGCTTTCATGGATTTAATGAACAGAGTATTTAAAAAGTACTTGGACAAGTGTGTGATAGTTTTTATCGATGATATTTTAATCTACTCAAGGACCGAGGCAGAACATGCAGAGCATTTGAGGATAGCTCTAGGGATACTCAGAGAGGAACAGTTATTTGCCAAATTCTCGAAGTGTGAATTCTGGCGGAATGAAGTACAGTTTTTAGGACATGTGATCAATAAAGAAGGAGTATTGGTCGACCCCTCCAAGATAGAGGTGGTCTCAAATTGGGAAAGTCCAACCACACCCACAGAGGAAAGGAGTTTCATAGGATTGGCCGGCTACTATCGTAGATTTGTACAGGACTTTGCGAAGATCGCAGCCCCTTTGACACGACTTACTCGTAAGACAGAGAAGTTTGAATGGACGGAAAAATGTGAGAACAGTTTTCAAGAATTAAAGAAAAGGTTGGTAACGGCCCCGGTGTTGGCATTGCCAGACAGAAAAGGAGATTTTGTGATATATAGTGATACGTCGCACAAAGGATTAGGGTGTGTGCTTATGCAGCACGGTAAGATGATTGCATATGCGTCGAGATAACTGAAGGAATACAAGATTAGATATCCTACTTATGACCTTGAGCTCGCGGCAATAGTTTTTGCCTTAAAGATTTGGAGGCACTACTTGTATGGAGAGAAGTACGAGATTTTCACAGACCATAAGAGCCTCAAGTACATATTTACGCAGAAAGAGCTCAACATGCGCCAGAGGAGATGGTTATAGCTAATCAAGGACTATGATTGTGAGATTCTCTACCATCCGGGGAAAGCCAATGTGGTGGTTGATGCCCTTAGTAGGAAGGAAAGACTCGGAATGATAAGGACTTCGGAAGAATTGATAAAGGATTTCGAGAGAATGGAAATAGAAGTAAAGGTAACCGGAACCGGAACTGAAAAGCTGTTTGAGATCTCGATGCAGCCAGAGTTATTGGAAAAGATTAGATTGTGCCAAGAGAAAGTAATAAATGAAGGCAAAGAGTCAATGACTGGAGAAGAGATCCATACTGAGAGAGATGATAAAGGGATAATGAGGTACTCCTACCGGATTTGGGTTCCGAACGTTCAAGAGCTTAAAGACGAGATTTTGGATGAAAGCTATAGTTCAAGATATTCCATTTACCCGGGAAGCACGAAGATGTATAGGGATTTGAAGGAGTATTACTGGTGGCCCAACATGAAGAGGGACGTAGCAGAATGGGTAAGAAAATGTTTGACTTGCCAAAGAGTAAAGGCAGAGCACCAGAGACCCAGTGGACTTTTACGACCCCTAGAGATTCCCGAATGGAAATGGGAACAGATAGCCATGGATTTTGTTGTCGGTTTACCAAGGATGAAAGCCAACCATGATGCCATATGGGTGATTATAGACCGACTGACAAAGTCAGCTCATTTCATTCCTATCAATGAGAGATACACAGTCGATAGACTGGTGGACATTTACCTTAAGGAAATAGTGACGCGACATGGAGTCCCAGCGTCCATTGTCTCAGACCGAGACCCCAGGTTTAACTCCAGATTTTGGAGGAGCTTTCAAGAATGTGCGGGGGCCAAGTTAAATATGAGTACCGCTTACCATCCCCAGACGGATGGGTAGAGTGAAAGGACCATCCAGACACTAGAGGATATGTTGAGAGTCTGTGCAATAGACTTTAAAGGAAGTTGGGATGATCACTTGCCGTTGATCGGGTTTTTTTATAACAATAGCTTTCATGCTAGCATCGGAATGCCGCCTTATGAGGCTCTGTACGGAAAAAGGTGTCGATCTCCCTTATACTGGGATGAAGTAGGAGAGCGGAAGATGCTCGGACCCGAAGTGGTCCAAAGGACCAAAGACATAGTGGATCTCATCAGAGGACGGCTGGTAGCAGCCCAAGCCAGACAAAAGAAATATGCAGACCTAGCCCGAAAGGATAAGGAGTATGAAGTAGGGGACTTAGTACTGCTAAAAGTATCCCCTTGGAAGGGATTAATGAGGTTCGGAAAGAAAGGGAAACTAAGCCCAAGATACATTGGACCTTTTGAGATACTAAGACGGATTGGGAAGTTGGCTTACGAGCTAGCCTTACCCCCGAACCTACAACAAGTTCATAATGTGTTCCATGTATCAATGCTAAGGAAGTATCATCGGGATGCTAGGCACATAGTGGAGTACGAGCAGGTGGATATGCAACCAGATATGACTTACGTGGAAAGACCAGTAAAGATTATGGATAAGAAGGAGCAGGTGCTTTGAAACAAAGTAATCAAGCTAGTCAGAGTGCTATGGCAGAATCATAATGTGGAAGAATCAACTTGGGAACTAGAGAGCGCAATGCTAGAAAAGTACCCCCATCTGTTTTCTATTTGATTCTGGGATGGAATCCTTTTAAAGAGGAGAGCCTGTAATAACCCCAAAATTTTGAACTTTTTGTAACCCTTATGAATAGTGTTTTTACTAATATTGCTGAATAAGAAAACTTTTCATGCCACACTATGTAGGGGCTCTTTTATTGTTATTCTGAGGTCTTATTAGTACTCTATATGATATATAAGTGTATGTAAAGATCGTCAGAATCCAAATTCGAACACTTTGATTTTTCCCGAAAATCTACCAGATACCGAAAGAATTGAGTATAAGGTAATAGGATAAAAAGGATTTAAATTCAAGGATTATAAGAGAGGATCATAAAAGGAATATAATGTATTGAGAAAGGTTAAGGAAACCCAAGTAATAAGATCCCGGGTATGATCCCTCGAACGATAAACGAAAATGAAAGTTAAGCGAACCGTATAACAGATCAACGGTCATTAGCCAAGTAATTAGAAGCTAATCAAAGAGGTTAGTGAGGATGAAGTCATCAAACCAATAAGAAGAGGACAAGCATGGGAAGATGACATAGGATTGATAACCCAAGCATGACCAAAAGGGAAGGAAGTGTGGTTGATTTCAAGCCACACAAAAATCACCATGGTTAAAAGGTAAATAATTAAAACAAAAGCAAAAACAACCAACCAACAAATCATTTCACCAAAAACACAAGTTGACTTCCCATTTCAAGCAACAAAGCTCTCGGCCTCTTTTCCATTTCAAGAAGAAAAAAACCAAAATCCAAGTTCCAAGCTTCATTAATTAGTGAGGTAATTATCTAAGATTCCTTATGCATAGATATAGCTATCCTATAAGTTTAAGCTTCAAATTCCTTCACAATCTCTTCCTAAAATTCATGGAAGAAGAGGGTGAATAGTATTTTTCAAGAACTTAAAATTTTGTTCTTCAGTTTTTGTTTAGATTAAGCTTTGGTAAGGACTTTCAAGGGTGATTCCAAGCTCCTTAGTTACTTTTACTCACCAAGGAAGGTATAATCTCATACCCTAGCCCTACTTTTATATATTTAGAGCTTTTGTGTTTGGTATGGTTCATGAGAAGCTTGATTATTGTGTATTTAGAGATGTGTTGGTTTTGTGATGTTTTTGGAGTTGTAAACCTTGTTGATTAGTTAAAGAACTTAAGTAAAGCTTTTAGTTCATGTTGGAAAGTAGTATAAAATTGGGAATATTAAGTTGTTGGGGCTGTTGTAGCATTGTATGTATGGAGTTGGGTTGTATGGTTGAATTGAGGTTGATTGGTGGTTGATTTGGAGTCGGATAAAAATTGGTAATCGCGTAAACATAGCCGTCGTAATGTCCGATTTACTTTAGACTGTTTTGTTCTTAACATCAGGACAAGAGAACTCACTGTTAGGTTTTTACCAATGCAATGATTAGATAGTTCATGTTACGAGCTTCGTTTTGATATGTGGTTCGTTTAATCCGATGTACGGTTTAGGAGAAACGACCGTTTTAAGTAACGGCGTTTCGCGAACGAACCATTACCCCTCACCTTACTTTTAAACATTGGTTAAAAACCTTAAATGACTAATTGGAGTATGAAACATTTACGTAAAGTGTATTAGGCAGTTGGTAAGGCACTCGCGAAAGAATCTCCTTAAAACTCTTAATGGTTAATTTATTAAAAATGGTGGAGCCGAGGGTACTCGAGCGACTTAAGAGAATCGTTGAGCGCAAAGCGAGTGTTAGAGTCTAATTGGTTAAAGTATAGATTCATAAGCGACTTTGGTTTAATTCCAGCTTATATGTTGTTTATAGGTTACCAGACTCGTTCCAAGCCATTTATCACCCCCAGTCGCTCAGGCAAGTTTTCTACCCGTTAAACTGTTGTTGTGATGTATATATGTATATGCATTATCTTGTGATAGATGCATGATAGTTAATTAGCAAATCTTGCGCTATATTGGAGCATGCTGATATGGTATATATGCATATCTATTTCGTAATCTGGTTATCTATCTGTTGATTTCAATGCTTATAGTTGCATAATACCTATGCTAGAGATAAGCAATAGTTGCGTATACCCTTAGTATAGGGGACCCAAAGGTGAACATTTTCTAAAACTGGGAGTCGATGTTCCCGAGTATATTATATATATATATTTATATATATATTGATATAGTTTTCAAAACTATTAATCAAATAAGGTTTATTCGATAACTTTATTTTAAATAATGAATATTATTTGAATATTCATTCGAGGACTTATGACTCTGTTCATTCTATTTAATGAATATTATTTGAATATTTATTCGAGAACTTATGACTCTGTTTATTCTACTTATTGAATATTATTTGAATATTCATTTGAGGACTTATGACTCTGATTATTTACTAATTAATATTCTTTATTTTATTAAAGAATAATGTTTGGATAATCAAACTTATTTTCGATTATTCAAAGAAAGATAGTACTTTCGTATAAGTATATCTTTGGTTATTTAATATTCATTTCAAGTATGAGTTTAAAACTTCTACGTCAAGTTATTTATATAAAGATTATTCTTTATGGGAATATTATTTAAATAATAATATTCAGATATTTTCTAATATATCGAGACTGATTTATTTCATTAAATCAGCATTACTCCAAACATTCTTAAAAATGTTTTCGAGTCTTCAAAATGATTTTAAAAGTTAGAGCGGATCCCAAAACTCATTTTTATATTTAAGATCTTCCTTTTAAAGGGGATTTAAATACTCGCTCAAAACCTGAGGGATCCGGCTCTGTGGTGTATTTTATATTCGCAACGAGGTTGCTGTTTTGATAAATGAATTAATTACTTACCCAACGTTTGGGAAGTAAGTCCATCTATTGAGTCGGCATAAGCAACATGGGCTCAGTGGGCGTCCATGAAACTGTAAGTGGCTCAGTGGGAGTCCATCAAATGCGTAAGTGGCTGAGTGGCAGTCCATCATAAGGTCCTATTGCGGCGAGGGTGATGACCAGTGGGGAATTCGTCCATCTACTAGTAGAAAAGGTTACTTATTGGTATCTTTGCCTGATCAGCAAGATATCGGGTTTATGCCAAAAAAAATTTTCTTTACAGAATTCATTGGATGTTACAAGCTCTGTTCATACTTTACATAACAGAGGTTTCCAGGAAATGTATAAAAGATATATATGTGGATATATATATCGGGACTAAATGAAGTATCTCGTAACTTCATTTCATTCAATAATATATCAAAGATTGAATCTATTCAAGTCTTAACTTGTGGTCTCATCTATGGGATGACCTTTTGAAACCTATAATACTTTGAACAGTGGTAGTTCAAGTAGCTTTATAAAATGGTATAAGTATAGAGAAGTAATTGGTAACTTCATCTTCCTTTAAGCTTATATCCAGTAAGTATCTACCTTACATTTGATAAAGGTTTCCAGTAAGTTATCCATTTAGATACTTGCATTATTGTTTACACTATATATTATCTTGCGAGCTGTAATGCTCACTCTTGCTTCATTTTTTCATCACACAACAACAGTTAGGAAAGATGGCCAGACTCAAGCAGACCCAGCGCAAGCGCGTGGGAAGCGTCCCGCGTGTTCCCGTTGATGTTGTAGCTGTTATAGCTGCAGAGGTAGATCTATTGGTAGATCAGGCATTCTACTTTTGGGAACCAAATATTGTATAATTATAACTTGTGGCAGATAATGGCAAATAACTGTAAACTTATCAAGTAATCATTTTGGGTTGTAATAACTTTTAAATTGTGGATTCAAGGACTTGTACTTATTTCAATTTCATCTCTGAGACTATAACGGGTTGTGGTGTGTGTTAGTGTGGGGTCACAGCATGAGGGTATTTATTATTAATTAAGTCAAGTGATATTGTGGAAAGAAAGACCGCAACGACCCAAATCCACGACCCCGGATCTGGGGGTGTTACAGACTTGAAGAACGACAAGCACTTGTCTCCAGACTTAGGGATGAATCGTCCCAATGCAGCAACCCTTCCAGTGAGCTTTTGAACATCTTTGATAGTTTTTGGTGGCTCCATGTCCGGGATTGCCTTTATTTTATCAGGATTGGCCTCGATTCCTCTCTTGGAGACCATCAATCCCAAAAACTTTCCAGACCCTACTCCGAAAGCACACTTTGTAGGATTTAACATCATCTTATGGTATCTCAGGACCTCAAAAGCTTCCCTTAAATGGGTTATATGGTCAGTCTTCACTAGACTCTTGACTAACATGTCATCAACATAGACTTCCATGGTCTTGCCAATACGATCCTTAAAAATTTTATTTACCAACCTTTGATAGGTGGCACCTGCGTTCTTGAGACCAGATGCCATAACAAGATAACAATAAACACCAAAGTCAGTGATGAATGATACCTTTGGGATATCGTCCTTGTGCATCTTGATCTAAGTATATCCACTAAATCCATCCATGAAGCTCAGCATCTCATGTCCAGCAGTGGCATCTATCAAAGTATCTATCATTGGCAATGGATAATAGTCCTTAGGGCATACGTCATTCAGATCAGTGAAGTCTACATACATCCTCCATTTTCCATTGGCCTTCTTCACCATTACAGGGTTTTCTAACCATTCTGGAAATTGTATCTCCTTAATTAAACCAGCCTCTAAGAGCTTCTCTACTTCCTGTCTTATAGCTTCTTGCCTCTCTGGGGCAAAACTTCTTTTCTTTTGCTTCACCGTCTTTTGACTCGAATCCACATTCATCTTGTGAGTAATTAGTTCTGGCTCTATGCCTGGCATATCAGCTACCGACCATGCAAACACATCACTATTTTCTTGCAAAAAATTCACCAACTTCCCTCTAAGGGGCTCCTCTAGTGTGGCTCCAACAAAAGTCGCTTTCTAAGCCTGCTGAATGTGTTAACATTTTTGGTCTGAATGTCATACATCTTTTTATTGGGCCTTGTGGCCCCAATCATGTGTAAATAATGCAATCCTAATTACGTAATCAGGATTTATTTATTCCCTATCAACAAGTCAACAAACTCACACAAGGAAGTGGGATAGAAGTCACTCTAGAGAAACAATTATTGGTGATCCAACTGCTAGTGTGAGGACTAGAAGTGCAACTGCTAATAAGTTCCTACATGCATGTTTTCTGTCTCAAGTAGAACCAAAGAAAATTGATGAAGCTCTATTGGATCCTGACTGGATATTTGCCATGCAGGAAGAGCTGAATCAGTTAGAAGGAAGCAAAGTCTGGAAGTTAGTTCCTGCACCAAAGAATAGAAGCATTATTGGAACAAAATGGGTGTTTAGGAATAAAATGGATGAAAATGGTATAGTCACCAGAAACAAAGCAAGGTTGGTTGTAAAAGGCTACTCACAAGAAGAAGGAATCGATTATGATGAAAATTTTGCCCATGTTGCAAGACTTGAAGCTATAAGAATTTTCCTTGCATTTGCTGCACATTCAAACTTTAAAGTGTATCAACTGGATGTCAAAAGTGCCTTTTCTGAATAATGAGCTAGAAGAAGAAGTTTATGTGCAACAACCTCCTGACTTTGAGAATCCAAAATTTCCAAATTTTGTGTACAAGTTACTCAAGGCTCTATATGGACTGAAACAGGCACCTAGAGCTTGGTATGACACCCTATCAGATTTCCTGCTAAAGCATGGTTTTACTAGAGGAACCATAGACAAGACACTCTTCTACAAGAAACATGGTGAAGATATGATCCTAGTTCAGATCTATGTGGATGATATCATTTTTGGTTCTACTAATGAGAAGCTTTGGCAAAGATTCTCCAAGCTTATGCAAAGTGAATATGAAATGAGTATGATGGGGGAACTAAGTTATTTCCTTAGACTTCAAGTCAGCCAAAGAAGTGATGGTATCTTCATTAGACAAACTAAGTATGACAAGGATCTATTGAAAAAATTTGGAATGGTTGATTGTTCACCTGCATCTACACCTGTGTCTACTGCAACAAAGTTGGATTAAAACAAAAAGGGCAAGAGTGTAGATATCTCAAGCTATATAGGGATGATTGGATCATTGCTTTACTTAACAGCAAGTAGACCAGACATCATGTTTGCAACATGTCTATGTGCAAGATTTCAAGCCAATCCAAAAGAATCACATTTGATGGCTGTAAAAAGGATTTTCAGATACTTGAAGGGGACACCAAACTTGGGATTATGGTATCCTAAGGGAACTGGTTTTGCAGCTGTTGGTTACACAGATGCAGATTTTGATGGATGCAGGGTTGACAGAAAGAGTACCAGTGGAAGTTGTCAATTTCTTGGACAAAGACTTATATCCTGGTATAGAAAGAAACAACAATCTGTATCAACTTCTACAGTTGAAGCTGAATACATAGCTGCAGGAAGTTTTTGTGCTCAAGTGCTTTGGATCAGAAATCAGCTAATGGATTATGGCCTAGTGTTACACAAAATTCCTATCATCTGTGACAATACTAGTGCTATATCTATAGTAGCTAATCCCGTTAATATTCTAGGCTAAAGCATCTTGATGTAAGGTACCATTTTATTAGAGAACATGCTACTAATGGTACCATTGAGCTCATTTTTGTACCTATGGGAAAAAAATTAGCTGACATTTTTACTAAACCTCTGGATGAAGCAAATTTCACTAGACTTGTAGGTGAAATTGGAATGCTTAACTCTTCATCCTAAGACAAGAAATTAGCTGATATTTTGCAGCAGATTAATTTCCAGTAAATCAAAATTAATTTGATTAAATTGGAAATTAACTAAAATATGAATTATAAATATTTCAGAAATCTCAGCATATTTATTTTTCAAATTTAAATTTAACTTAGAATATTTCAAATTCTAAGTAAACTGCTCAGTTGTTAATTTACATTTTCAATATGTAAAATTAACACAAGGCAGAATTACAAAAACCAAAAGTATATAGAGAACTGAGTTCTCGATAAGTATAAATTGACTTCTTGACAAGTCATTTTAGGACTTCTCGAGTGAGTTCTCGATAAGTCAATTTACTGACTTCTCGAGTGACTTCTCGATAGGCTTAAAAGTGACTTCTCGATAAGTCCTTGTAGAGTTCTCTAGTAGTGTTTATTCACAGAGTTCTCTACAAGTATAATTTTTTACTTGTCAATAACTCATAACTGAGATAATTTAAATTAATAAATTATTTTGGTAAAATAATTTTGGGAAATTTATTCTAATTTTATTTTGAATTTATTCAAATAAAAGTTGGAATTAATTCAGTCCACTTTTTGGACAAACTGTGTATTTATTTGACATCTCGATAAGTCAAGTTTGAGTTCTCTAAAAGAGTAGTTTAAAATGACTTCTCGATATGTACTTTATTTCTCAAAATGACTTCTCGATAGACTAACTTCAAATGTCTATTTTTGAGTCCTCGACAAGTCATTTACTTTTACTATAAATACCCAAACTTCTTGAATACATTCTTTTTCTTGGAATTTCTCAAAATTCTAAGCAAACTGAATATTTATTAATTTATATTCTAAATATATGAAGTTAATAAATAACCGATCAAAAGAAGCAAAAAGTATAAAAAACTGAAATAATTTAATTCATAAATTTTGTTCAGTAAAATACTTTTGACATACTTGTCTATAATTATTCTGACTTATCGACACATTTACATGCTTATGTGCAATTTTTTTTGTGGAATATGTTACTCTAATTTAAGTAGACTAGTGCATTATATATGATGTTTTATGAATGCTGATAATAGTTAAATTTATTTGACTATGTGATAATTATGTGTTTTGAATCTATTCAAAATAATTCATTATCAGTATTTGTTTTGATGAGTTAGCTAGTGGAATAATTTGCTGATAGGAGGGGTTACTTTTTGTGTAGGGAGTACTTGTTTATTTGCATGGGAAATAGTTATCCTAGAAAGTGAACTAAGATTCTTGAGTACTTGCATGGGGAATAGTAACTAGTCATTTCTAACTGTCTAGTTTCTCGTAAAGTATATTGGTGTGATTATTACACTTATTAACCGGGTATTTCAAGAGTCTCTTGGTTTCATTCTCTTCTCCCTCTATAAATTCAAATCTTTCACTCCTCTTTATCCATCACCACTCTCATTCTCAATAAACATCCTAATTTCTAAACTCACCTCTTGTTCATCTCTCTCTCCAATGGATGCCCCAGTCTTTTACAGGCTTTTAAATGGAGTTTATCTACCTGTTCATCATCTGGCTGACGACCAAGTTTACTTTGATCCTATCGGACTTCGTGTTCGTATCAAGGGGGTTATTTGCAGCCCCTTTGATGTTCCACTTGAGGTCTTCGATGAACTCTCGTGGGACGATCAGATCAGCTTCCTTTTCTTTGAGGGAGAGGTCTCTCTGGAGCAGGAGAGACGTGCAAGGGTGGCTGAGCAGCAACGCCTTGCTGCTCTGGAGTTGCAGGAGAGGATCATCTCTCTTGCACACTCAATGTCCAGGGCTTACCAGTGTTGGGAAAGGAGGACAGAGGCCGAGAAGAAGAAGCCAAAACTAGAGTATTTAGGATTAGGATTTACTTGATGTAATCTAAATCTTAATGTACTCTGTGTTTATTATCAATGAAAATTTTCTTCTTCTCTATCAATTTATTTTTGTTGCTTGTTGTTTATGTCATGATTGTCTTGTGTTTACAACTGCATCGATTATTATTTTTCTTGTCAGAGTATTTGCAATTGTAAATCTCAATGTATATGCCTAATTAAAATTTCAAAAAGACAAGTATGTTCAATGCATTACAGGTTCAACACAATTTGCTCAGAGAACAACAGGAAGGTCAAATAATCAATCAACAAGTATTTATGCTAAAACATTTCTAAACCGAACTGCAGTTCACCCAGGCACAACAATACAAACACAAACTCAAACACAATCCCACTCAGGTGACTCTCAAAAGAAACCTGTTTTACAAAAGGACAGCAATTTCCCCATGTTCTTCAGATTATTTTGTTGTTTGAGAAGAAAAACCATCACTAACATGGGAAATTCATCAGTTTCTCCTGATTATCTCATGAACACCTCTAATGCACCCTCATGTGCAAAACGGTCTTCACAGACTGAAAAGGTTTGAGGGTAGTACTCTTGAGGGGGAGCTATCTAAATCCTCTCCAATTCAATTGGAGGTTCTTCTTGAAGGAACAACTCCCCTCATAACTCTAGCAAAAGCTGCCCTAGCAGTCAAAGCTAGAAGTACAATTGCCTATGACAATGTCATGAGAAGCGAAATTATAGCACATTTATTTTCCAGTATGTTGCAAGAAACACAAGGGTTTGAGGCTGGTGTACATGACAGTAACCCAGTCAAATCCCCTCCGATTCAATTGGAGGTTTCCACTATAAGTAAGGCCTGTCAAAACCATAGAGCAATTTGTGAGTCAAACCGTGACCCTAGTCACAAGTGTTTCTGATGATTCATTCATCTTACAATCTCAAACTGGTATTTCCTCTTCTGATGAAATGAGTATGGTTAGACCTATATGGATTACCCCTAATCAAATGATCACAAACAACTCTTATCAGCCACCTCTTATTTCTGTAAGTCAAATAACAGTTGAACCTTTCATATGAGAATGAGAGAAAAGATTGAGAGAAAAACAGAAAGAAAGAGTGGCGGGATCCTTCCTGGCAAAAGGAGAGGTAGATGAGTGTCTGGATTTAGTAATCCTTTTGAAGAAACTCTTACTCTCAAAAGTCATGAAACTAGTACAGTGAGAAAGTAGTGAGACTACTTATTCAAAAGAACAGAGAGTTTAGGACTTTTGTTACTGATAGACTTCTTCTACAGATCTAAGTTAAACTCCCATTCTACTTGATAAACTCATCACCATAGATCTAACTAAAGCTTGAAGTTGCAGACAGTGCTCTAAATGGACAATGACAACAGCTTGAACAATATACATCTAGTTGGATCTTCACACTTGTAATTGTTGATGATTTCACTAGATATACTTGGATTTATTTTCCACACAGGAAGGATGAAACTCCAGAAATTCTTCTGGATCACATAAGGCAAATTAAAAATGGATCCACCCACAAAGTGAAAATTCTGAGAAGTGATAATGGCACTGATTTCAAGAACTCAGAGATGGAGGAAGTCTGCAAGTACAAAGGCATACAACAACAATTCTGGTACACCTCAACAAAATGGTGTTGTTGAGAGGAAGAACAGAACCTTGATTGAAGCTAGCAGGACTCTGCTAGAAGAAGCAAAACTACCCACTTACTTCTGGGCTGAAGCAGTAAACACAGCATGTTATACTCAGAATATCACACTGATAAACAGACATGGTGTTACTCCTTATCATATGCTGAAAGAAAAGAAGCCCAGCCTCAAACATCTTCATGTATTTGGATATAAGTGCTTTATTTTGAGAACTCATACTGATCAGCTAAGAAAGTTTGAATCAAAAGCTGATGAAGGAACCTTTGTTAGATACTCACCATCAAGAGCATACAGATTTTTCAATCTGAGAACAAATACTGTAGTTATCTTGATAAATGTATCTTTTGATGATAAGAAGATTCCTGGTTTTGAAGAAGACACTCATGAAAGTCTAATCTTTTCAAATGAAAATGCATTGTTGGAATCTGGATCAAACTCTAATGAACTATTAAATCCTGATGATCCAAATCCTGATACTCTTTCAGATTCTGAAGATAATTATTGTAATAATGAACCTGCACATGTTAAGGGGGAGGAACAACAAGGTTCAGCTGATGGTACTAACACTGAAGAATCAACTCAAGGTTCTTCTCAATCTGGTCATTCAGAATCCAATGTTGATTGAACATCAGATGGACATGATTCAAGTCACAAAACTTCATCAGGAGATAACAACACAGATTTAGGGGGAGCCTCAAATGCATTTGATGAGGCATACAATTTAGGGGTAGCATCTAGCTCCAGAAGAACATTTCCCAGTTCCAGAAAATGGACTATAGATCATACTCCTCATCTGATCATTGGAAATCCTGATGAAGGTGTAAGGACAAGGAGTGCAACTCAAAATGAATGTTTATATCACAATCTACTTTCAAAAGAAGAGCCAAAAAAGTAGAAGATGCACTCAAGGATGCAGATTGGGCCATGGATATGCAAGAAAAGTTGAATGAGTTCGAAAGAAATAAAGTGTGGAAGCTGGTGCCTAGACCTAAAAACATGTCAATTGTAGGCATAAAGTGGTCTTCAGAAATAAGACTGATTATGATGGAACAATTATCAGAAACAAGGCAAGATTGGTGGCTAAAGGATATTCTCAACAGCAAGGTATTGACTATAATGAAACATTTGCTCCTGTTGCTAGGCTAGAAGCTATCAAAATTTTCTTGGCATATGTTGCACACAAGAAATTTAAAGTCTTTCAGATGAATGTCAAGAATGCATTTCTCAATGGAGAACTTGGAGAGGAAGTCTATGTTGAACAGCCACCTGGTTTTGTGAATCCTAAACATCCTGATTATGTTTATAGACTTGACAAAGCACTCTATGGACTAAAGCAAGCACCTAGGGCATGGTATGAGACTTTTGCTCAGTTTATGCTGAAAAGTAGATTCAAAAGAGGTACAATAGATAAAACTTTATTTTATCTGAATCAAGGTAAAGATCTGCTTTTAGTTCAAATTTATGTGGATGATATTATTTTTGGATCAACTAATCAAAAACTGTGTGATAAGTTCTCAAAGTTGATGCAATCAAGACATTAAATGAGCATGATGGGAGAGATGAGTTACTTCTTGGGATTGCAAATTAAACAGACTGATAATGGCATCTACATTAATCAGTCAAAGTACACAAAGAATCTGTTGAATAGGTTTAATATGCAAGATAGTGCAACAGCAACTACTTCAATGGCAACTGCTACAAAGCTTGATCCTCATGAAGGTACAGTAGTTGATGTCTCAAATTACAGAGGTATGATTGGTTCTCTTTTATACCTAACGGCTAGTAGGCCAGACATTATGTTTGCCACCTGTCTGTGTGCAAGATTTCAGGCAAATCCAAGGGAGCCACATATTATTGCAGTAAAGAAAATTTTCAGATACCTCAAAGGTACCGTTTCACTTGGTCTCTGGTATGCAAGGGAAGCTGATTTTAAATTATGCAGTTATTCAGACGCTGACTTTGTTGGCTGTAAAATAGACAGGAAGAGTACATCTAGGAGCTGTCAGTTTTTGGGAGGCAGATTAATCTCATGGTTCAGTAAGAAGCAGAAATCTATTTCTACTTCAACTGCTGAGGCTGAATATATTGCAGCTGGGAGTTGATGTGCTCAGTTGTTATGGAAGAGAAATCAGCTCATGGACTATGGATTAATATTTTCTAAAATTCCTATTTATTGTGATAATCAAAGTGTTATTGCTATGATAGGAAACCCAGTGCAACATTCTCTTACTAAACATATCAGCATCAGATATCATTTTATAAGAGAGCATGTCATGGAAGGAACGATTGAGCTTCATTTTGTTCCTACTGAGCAGCAGTTGGCTGATATTTTCACGAAGCCATTACCTGAAGCAACATTTACAAAGCTTGTCATTGAACTTGGTATGGTTAGTTGGGACAGATAAATTCTTTTAAATTTATATTTGATCAAATCCTGATGTATATTGATCAAATCCTGATATGTCCTAAATGTTGTTCAAGATATCAAACTGGGAATTTGTGATGTAATTTATTATATGCATGATAAATTAAGTGAATTTATTTGCTAAATGTGCATGTACGAATATATATCATTGTCATCATTGCAAATCAGTCTAGGAAGACGCGCCTTAATAAGACATCTTTTGGTTAAATCATTAAGTTAATACACTTAATAATTGATCAGTCTCCTAGTCCCTTGATATTCCTTTTCTATCTCAGTTATTTAAACCGTCATTCTCATTCAGTCCAATCATCTCTTCCTATACACAATACACTCTCCTCACTTGTATTTCTCATATCTCTTTCTTCTCACACGATGGCGCAATTCAACTGGTTTTACAACCATTTCACTAATATTGTGACTATTTTTCATGATGTAATGCAAACTTCGTACCACATCAATGCCATCTCAAACGACATCCGGATTCAACTTCCAGAAGTCATAAAAATTGATCTTCTGGAATTCGAAAAAGATCTTCACCTCTACACTCTTCGACAACAAGAGAGAGTCATTCATCTTGTTGTTCTCTTTGTTGAAAGCAGGAAGAAGCACTGAACATCCTCTGATCGTTTCTCTTCACCATCAGCTTTGTCAGGCTTCTTAGACCAAGGTTGTTGATTTTTTCTATTTAGACTAGAATTTCCTTGTAATCATCTTTTGCATATAATCAAAAATTTCATGAAATGTACTTCTTTGATCTTTTAATGAAATTCCTTTTGTTTACAAGATTTAGTCTATGTTCTTGGTTGTGTATGTATGTGAGTGTTTTTAGTGTAGCTTGTTAATCTCTACATCACACTATTAACATATATATTTTGATGATCCTTGAGATTAAAATTATGGTTTTTTGATAAGCTTGTGTTGTTTTGACAAATACTGATGAATTTAAATCGTCAAATCCTGACGATGTCAAATCCTGATAGATAAGATGTACCAAATACTGATGACAGGTCAGCTTATTTTAATTTAGAATATTATTGACAAATTATTTCTGAATTGTTTAATGCTGAAAAAGTGATTGTCTTCTTAATAATTTTTTAAAAGTGGATAAACTGTTGAACAAAGTCACACAGCGATTTACTACAAGAGCAGTGCATTCTTTGTTGCTGATTCCGCACATAACTCCACTTTCTACTCCATTTTTTTAGTAATTATCCTCTATCAGAAGTCTAATTCACCAAAGCTTCCTTCGCCAAGTGTGTTACATCCAATTAAGCTTTGCAAACTTATATTTGCACCAGAACCTCTGTGACACATATTATCATACACACAGCCTCACTATTCACATCTAAAGAACATCTTTCCTCAACACCTACAAACATCATGTCATCTTCTGAGCTTTCACCACTCTTCAGTCAAACCACCATTATTGATGGCAACACTTTTAGAACCAACAACTACTTGGCTCCACTTACATATCAGCAGTTTTCTCAATCTTTTCATGATATACGGGATTTCTTACTCCAATGTCCAATTGGATATGCTCTCACAAATCCTACTAAGGTATCTGTAATAACCCCAATTGTTGGAAATTTTTGAAACCCTTATGAATAGTGTTTTTGCTGAATGAGAAAACTTTTCATGCCACACTATGTAGGGGTTCTGATATGGATATTCTGAGATTTTATTAGTACTTTATATGGGATATAAGTGTATGTAAAGATCGTCGATATCCAAATCCGAACACTTTGATTTTTCCCGGAAATCCACTAGATACGGAAAGAATTGAGAAAAAGGTAACAGGATACAAAGGATTTAAATTAAAGGATTATAAGAGAGGATCATAGAAGGAATACAATATATTGAGAAAGGTTAAGGGAACCTAAGTAATAAGATCCCGGGTATGATCCCTCAAACGATAAACGAAAATGAAAGTTAAGCGAACCGTATAACAGATCAGCGGTCATTAGGCAAACAATTAAAAGCTAATCAAAGGGATTAGTGGGGATGATGTCATCCAACCAATAGAAAGAGGACAAAGGAGGGGTGATGACATCACAAAGTGATGTAGGCATGACATGGGAAGGAAGGAGGTGTGGTTGAATGAGAACCACACAAATTCAAGGGCAACAAGGTAATTGACTAAATCAAACAACAAAAACCAACCAACCAAAAGCAAAACAAGGCAAAACACAAAAATCTCTCTTCTTCTTCTTCATGCTCTCGGCCCATTCCTTAAAAAATGAAGATCCAAGCTCCACCACTTACTATTTAGCAAGGTAATTATCTAAGCTTCCCCATGGATAGTTACATACTTCCTATAAGTTTAAGCTTCTAATTCCAAGCCAATCTTTTTCTATAAATCATGGAAGAAGATGGTGAATAGTGTTTTTCAAGAAATAAAATTTGTGTTCTTGAAGTTTTGTTTAGATTAAGCTTGGATAAGGACTTTAAGGGTGATTCCAAGCCATTCTCTTGATTCTCCACTCTCCAAGGAAGGTATAACTTCTCAAACCCTTAGTATTAAGTTTTGTTGGTTTGGATTTCATAATGTTAGATGATGGGTTAGTGTAATGAGTGTGTACTCATAATAGAGCTTTGTTTAGTAAGTGGTTTTGTTGATTTTGGAGTTAGGAATGATGCTTGTTAGATTTGAAGTTCTTGGTCACTTTTTTTTGACTTGGTTTAGATGAATAAATTGGTAATATTGAGTTGATTGGGGGCTGTTGTAATATAGTTTAGATGGAGGTTTGATTGGGTTGTGAATTGGAGTTGAAATTGTGGTTGTTTGAATTGGTTTAAATTTTGGAAATCGCGTAAACATAGTCGTCGTAACGTCCGATTTTCTGTAGACTGTTTTTGTGCATAACATTAGGACCCGAGAACCCCCTGATAGATTATGACCATTGCCATGTCTAGATAGCTCATGTTACGAGCTTCGTTTTGATATGAAGTTCGTTCGATTCCGATGCACGGTTTAGGAGAAACGACCGTTTCAAGTAACGGCGTTTCGCGAAAGAAACTTTTCCCCTCGCCTTACTTTGAAACATAGGTTAAAGACCAAAAAGGGTTAATTAATGTATGAAACATTATGGTAAGTGTGTTAGGCAGTTGGTAAGACACTCGCGAAGGAATCGCCTTAAAACTCGTAAAGGTTAAATTATTAAAAATGGTGGAGCCGAGGGTACCCGGGTGACTTAAGCAAATCAGTAAGCGCAAAACGAGCGTTAGAGTCTGAGTTGGTTAGAGTATAGATTTACAAGTGACTTTGGTTTAATTCCAACTTACTTATTGCTTATAGGTTACCAGACTCATCCCGAGCCATTCGTAACCCCCAGTCGCTCAGGCAAGTTTTCTACCCGTTATAACTGTTGTTGTGATGTAAATATATGTATATGCATTATCTTGTGATAAGTGCATGATTGTTATTAGCAAATTTTGCGATATATTGGAGCATGCTGATATGGTATATATGCATGTCTGTTTCGTAATCTGGTTATCTATCTGTTGATTCAGTTGATAATACCTATGCTAGAGGATAGCGGTAACTTGCATATACCCTTAGTATAGGGACCCAAAAGGTGGAAATATTTTCTAAACCGGGAGTCGAGGATCCCGAGTAGATTTTGTATATATGTATATAAATATATATATATATATATATATATATACTTATATATATATATGGTTATAGTTTTCCAAACTATTAATCGAATAAGGTTTATTCGATAACTTTTATTTTATTAATTGAATCCTATTTCGAATATTCATTCGAGGGCTTATGACTCAGTTTGTTTTATCATTTGAATATTACTTGAATATTCTTTTGAGGACTTATGACTCCTTTTATTGTATTAATTGAATATTATTTGAATATTCATTTGAGGATGTATGACTCCTTTATTTTTATTTAATGAATATTATTTATAATATTCATTCGAGGTATTATGACTCCACTTATTACTGAATAATATTCTTTATTTTATAAAAGAATAATGTTCGATAATCAAACTTATTTTTGATTATTCAAATAAAGATATTACTTTCGTATAAGTATATCTTTGATTATTTGCTATTCAGTTCAAGTATAAGTTTTCCAACTTCTACCTCAATTATTCTTTATGGGAATATTATTTAAATAATAATATTCAGATATTTCTTTCATATCGGGACTGATTTATTTTAATAAATCAGTATTACTCCAAACATTCTTAAAAATGTTTTCGAGCCATCAAAATGAATTTAAAAAGGGTAGAGCGGATCCCAAAACTTGTTTTCAAATTCAAGATCTTCCATTTTAAGGGGACTTGAATACTCGCTCAAAAATCTAGGGGATTCGGCTCTATGGTGTATTTTATATTCGCAACAAGGTTGCTGTTTTGATAAATGAATTGATTACTTGCCCAATGTTCGGGAAGTAAGCCCATCTAATTGAGTCGGCATAAGCGACAGGCCGGGGTACGGTCTATCAAAGTGTAAGTGGCTGGGTGGCAGTCCATCAACGCGTGAGTGGCCGGGTAACGGTCTAGCGCGAGGTCCTAATGCGGCCAGGGTGATGACCGGTGAGGAATTCATCCATCTACAGTAGAAAAGGTTACTTATTGGTATCTTTGCCTGATCAGCAAGATATCTGGTTTATGCCAAAATTCTTTTCCTTTCCAAAATTCATTGGATGTTACCAACTCTGTTCATACTTTACATAACAGAGGTTCCAGGAAATGTTTAAGAGATATATATGTGGATATATATCGGGACTAAATAAAGTATCTCGTAACTTTATTTCATTCAATAATATTTCAAAGATTGAATCTATTCAAGTCTTATCTTGTAGTCTCATCAGTGGGATGAACTTTTGAAATTAATTATAACTTGAACGGTGGTAGTTCAAGTAGTATTTGGAAAAGATATAAGTATATTGGAGTACCTTATAACTTCATCTTTTAAACTTATATCTAGTTAATAATTGTCTTATGAATGACAAAGATTTTCAGAAAAACGTTGAGACAAGGTTAGATATATTAGATCACCTTGCAATGATATTTTTATACAGTTATAAACTGTAACTTTGTGTATATTATGCATGGAAGAGGACTTCCCATATTTTGAAAAGTATATATTTATATATATATATTCTGAATATTTTGCGACTTCATCGCATTAAGATATCAACTTGGTTCATTTCTTTTGACCAAGACTTTCATGAGTACTATGAGAAGGCTCATATATTGTTAATCATTATACATATTATTTTGGTGGGCTTGCTGCTCACCCTTGCTTTATTTCTTCATCACACAACAACAGTTAGGAAAGATGGCTAGACTCCAGCAGACCCAGCGCAAGCGCGTGGGAAGCGTCCCGCGTCTTCCCGTTGATGTTGTAGCTGCTATAGCTGCAGAGGTAGATCTATTGTAGATCAGACCATCTACTTTTGAGAATCAATTATGTATAATTATAACTTGTGGCAGATAATGGCAATTAACTGTAAATTTGTCAAGTAATCATTTTGGGTTGTAATAACTTTTAAATTGTGGATTCAAAGACTTGTACTTATTTAAATTTCATCTCTGAGACTATAACGGGTTGTGGTGTGTGTTAGTGTGGGGTCACAGCATAAGGTTATTTATTATTAATTAAGTGAAGTGATATTGTGGAAAGAAAGACCGTGACGACCCGGATCCCCGACCCCGGATCTGGGGGTGATACAGAAATGGTATCAGAGCTAAGCGTTATAAACCTCAGAGATGATGTGACGTTAAGATAATAAGTTCACAAAGATATTAAGAACTCTTGCCAAGTTCATAGTCGGGCTACCTAACGTAGTACTGACAGTTAAAACCCTTATGGGAACCCTTATAAATATCGTGATAGGAGCGTAGTTCGTTATCGTATATGGTAGCGGGACTCCGAACCCTGAGGTTGAGGAGCAACAATGCGATGATGTTTATTACTTATTAGAGATCAGATTATGGATCCGATAGAGCGTCCTAACGCGGGATCGGATGATGTTCATATTGAGGATATAGCGGTTGACGATGTTGTCCTAGAAGGGATAGTTGCTGAGGAGGATCCCATGGAAGATCCTGACAAGAATGAATAAAGGACCACTGAGGAATTGATGACCATGGTTAGGGCAACTACCAGAGGTAGGATTGGCCGGTCACTACCAGAGGTTCGTTCAAGTTTGTAAAGATAGTAGCCCCCTTTAACGCGGCTTACTCGTAAGACTGAGAAGTTCGAATGGACAGAGAAATGCGAGAACAGCTTTCAAGAACTGAAGCAAAGATTGGTGACGGCCCCTATGATGGCATCGCCGGATGGAAAATAAGATTTTGTGATTTGTATTGCCGCTTCGTATAAGGAATTAGGGTGCTTCTTAGCACAGCAAGATAATCGCATCTGCGTCAAGACAATTAAGGTAATATGAAATTGATATCCCCACCCATGAGCTTGGGCTCGTGGCAATAGTTTTGCCCTAAAAGATTTGAGGCACTACTTGTATGGAGAGAAGTGCGAGATTTGCACAAGCCATAAGTGCTCTAGTACATTTTCCCGAAGAAAAAGCTCAACATGCGCCAGAGGAGATGGTTAGAACTAATCAAGGACTACGATTATGAGATTCTTTATCATTCGAGGGAAAGCCAATGTGGTGGCTGATGCCCTTAGTAAAAAGGAGAGACTCAAGATGATAATGTCTTTGGGAGAGTTTATAAGAGATTTTGGAAATAGTAGTGAAGGTAACCGGAGCCGGTACCGAAAAGCTGTTTGAGATAGCAATACAGCCCGAATTATTGGAAAAGAACATATTGTGCCAGTAAAAGTGATGAATGAAGGCAGAGAGCCAACAAATAAATATGAGATTAATACCGAGAAAGATGATAAGGGAATAATGAGGTATTCCTATAGAATTTGGGTTTCGAAAGTTCAAGAGCGTAAGGATGAGAACTTAGATGAGAGCCATAGTTTGAGGAATAAGATTTAGAGCAAACCCTGAACGTGATAGTCAGGGAGGTCTCCATCAAGATAGAAGGAACCCATGACATATCGGAGTGGAAAATGAGGATTTTAAATTAAAAGATGACCCCAATTATGGGGAGTAGGATGAAACATTTCATACTAAGGAAATAGAAAGACGAGTAGGGGAAGGAGACCCGAGACGGTACTCCTATACGGCAATTCATGGACCTGTCTAGACAGAACTTAGACTATTATCCCCAACCACCACCTTGAGGAAACAATGCGATAGGAAATTCTTTCAGGACCTGTAAGTCTCTAAGCTCTCAGAGTTCCAAGGAACAGGTTGACCCAATCGAGGCAAGAGCCTGGCTAAAGGAAATATAGAAATCATTTGAGATTCTAAATGATTGACGAATCTCAAAAGGACTATTTTTGTCACTTACCCACCTAAGAGAGAGACCACCCGCTGGTGAAAGACCAAGAAAGGCACGGAGCAAGAGATTATAATAAACTGATTTAAGTCCAGTCAATTGTTTTCGGGAAAGTAATTCCCAAAGATAAGGAGATAGTGTAAAAGCTTTAGAGTCAGAACAAAGGCAGACGAGTATGATAAATTATGAATCTAAGTTGTAAAAGTTGTCAAGATTCGTTCTGAGGACACGAATCCAGAATGACGGGATGTTTGAAATCAATGCTTATGTTGTGTTGGTTCATGAAATAACGATAAGAGAAAGGAAAATAAAAAGAAACTGAAGTGGAAAGGAATATAAAGGCAATAGAGTTTGAGGAATGATAAAGGAATTGGGTATGAGGAAACCCTAAAGACTCGTAGCAATAGAAATAGAAAAGTATGTAATCGTCAGGATGAGGGTGATTCACCATGAGTTAAAATTGATGGGTGAAGGCATAAGAGATACATATATTTATCCCTAGTAAGTTGGGAGGATTCAAGGAAACCTTGAGATAGTTCGAAGGATAAATAATAAGACGCGGATAGACTAAGGAGACAAGAAAGTAAGAAGGTAGGAAAATTGGATGAAGGAAGTGACCTTCAAGAATGTGAAGTGTAAGACCGGTGGCTTGATACCCAGAAAGGGAGACGCCAGGTATGAAAGATATCCCAATATTGAGGTGACTGTTGAGATAAACAACAAAAGTAAACACGGAATTATTAAGAAGAAGTTCACGTTGAACACGACCAATATCTTCCAGAACATCCTTGTTATCGTTACCAAATTAGGCAAGAAAAGCGGATAACCGTTGTTATCTTTTGGAGGCCATATTGATTGACCTCAGGTTGTATACAGATGTTATTGTGAAATTAGGCATATACTATCGAGGTGGGAATGATTGAATAAGACACCCTTATCAGGGATATATGACTTGATTTATCCATGGAAGGATGCAGGTACCTTTTAAAGGTGGAATTAAGGATAGAACATCGGTAACTTAAAATGAATCCTAGGGGAATGTATAAAGGTTGGCATTTCACCCTTAATAGGGACAGTATGAGTTTTGACAGGATGAATTGGAAAGGGTTAAGGTAACAACAACCTTTAAGGATCAGTGGAGAAATTTTTCAAAAGTATATAGACAATGGTTCTAGTAATAGTGAATGGTATTTTGATATGCCCTGTATCTAGGGAATACAGGAGGGACGATTGAAGGATAACCTTAGAGGTTTTACAAGCAGAAAGGTAATATTCAAAATTCTCAAGAATAAAAATGTTGATAAAAGAAATATGACGTAATTATAATGGTGCCAAGTGGGGCACATGTTAAACCACGAGAAAGTATGGATCGAACCAGTAAAGGTCGAAATTATTCAGGGCAATTAGGACCTAAGACAAAAGATGTTCTAAGTACGATCGAGAGTCAGTCGCGACAGTGATTAACCTCTAAAGACTGAGGCAATAACTTATGGAAAAATGGTGATTTTTTTTTTCTCATCAGATTTTAATGAAAACATCTTCACATAAGCTGTGATGGAAATGAGATAGAAAATTTAATTGAAGATGGTTAAAAGACATTGATTATAAGGAACTATGACTATCGGGAAAGGCCAAAGGGGTGGCCGACACTTTAAAGGTAAAAGGATAATTGTAGGCGCTTGTGCCAAAGGAATACAGTGATGATGGTTAAAGCTGAGATGGTTGTATTTTGGGTTGGAAGATTGTCATTCCTTCTGATGACTGTGCAATACCCAACCGTAATAGTAGTTAGTAAAGGTTTAATTCGTGTAATCGCCATGAGCGGGCTATCTATCTCAGAAGATACTATCTTGAGATAAGCCAGGACTATGTTTCCAAAAGGACTAGACGAACCTTTGAGTTAAGTCTTCTATTTAAGGCATATGATTAAGAATGGTATTAACCTGCTATCGTTGCTTTGATTGAAACTCTTCTGCAATTTTATCTACTTCATGTCATGAAAGTACGTCAAGTTTAGGAGTGTTCTTCATGAATCATGAACGGTGATCATGTTACCTCCTTAGAAGAATTAGATACGAGATGTATGGACTCCGTATGGTTAGCTATTAAGACTTCATGGAAAATGAATGACTACAGTAGGTCAGTGGTGGACCATGGTAAGGCAGCAATGATTATGCGAGTATTGAGCTGATTACAACCGTGAGAGTTGTATTGGAATGGGTGTTGAGATTGAGTACCACTAATCGGGTCGTGGTAGTGTATAAGTTATCATTGATAGACTAATTAAGTAGAGTATCTACCTAGTGAATAATTATTCTTTCTTATCAATAGAGAGTCGTATTATTACACGAGGAAGGTTGCGGTGCAAGCATAGAATTCTAATAACGATGATGTATAGAATGAGATCCCAGATTCGATTTTTGATGTCGAGGGAGTTTCAAAGGTGATTATGTATAAGCTCGAGGAAGAGTGTGGGTCCATAGAATGATGGACGGGATAGCGAAAATATTTAGGCATGGGAAATACGAGGCTATAATGCTTAATGTTGATTTATATACGTATATGATTTGTTCTCCTATGACAAACCTCTATAGTTCAGAGGTAGGTTCCAAGCCAGATATTTTATGGCAGTATATTTTTTTTTTCATATATACAATTCTCTTCAATTCGTTCTTTTCTCTTCTTTTCATTTCATGTAAGCTGAGAAGAACAACCATTCCATAAAGGGGAGGTATTGCCGAATGACTATCTATCTGTGTGATAGAAGCCTAGTAGGATACCAGTTATTGTTTAATTATTTTTCAAGTACTAAAGGCTGGCCACCTTCTGTACTAACTAAGCGATATAACAAGTGTTCATGATCATAGTGATCTCTCAACAAATTCCTTTACTTCTATTTGATTGATCAAATTTTGGAAAATAGAAACAACTGAAAAAGGAGTAATAAAGTGGTGGTAGTATGCGGAATGGGAACACATTCGTGATACTAAGGTTGACGTGGTTATTAAAAGGTTATAGAACGCTAACGAGCAAAAGTATAACCAGTATAATATTAGGAACGGAAGGTAGTAGCGATTATGAACTGGAAAAGAATGGGTATTGAGAAGCAAAAGCTCTAATGCTAAAAGCTATAATGAGAGTCTATGCAATAGACTTGAAAGAAATTGGAATGATCACTTAACACGGATTGAGTTTTCTTACGACAATAGATCGTATGTCAGGTATCGAGATGTCGTCTTATGAGATCCTTGAGGGAAGACAACGTCGATCTCCCTTATGTTAGGATGAAGTTGTAGAGCGCAAGATGCTCGGACCAGCAGTGGTCCAAAGGACCAAGGATATGATAGATCTAATCAGAGGACGGTTGGTAGTAGCCCAAGATGGACATGACACGAAAGGATAAAGAGTACGAAATAGGGGACCTAGTAATGTTATAGGTATCCCTTGGAAAGGATTGATGAGGTTCGGAAAGAAAGGAAAGCTAAGTCTACAATTTGTTGGACCCTCGGATATATTAAGACGTTTGGTGTTAGGTCCCAATGTGTTTGTAGAAGGGGGGGTTGAATACAAACAGTACCGAATAATCGAATTAAATGCGGAATAAAAAATGTGAAACAAAATTCAAGTTAAATAAAAATATTATTAAACTTGAAAGGTGTTACAACAACTGTATCGATTACAAGGAATTAATCTCAAATTAATTATCACAAATTTAGAATAAATTCGACATGAACTTTTTCTATTTTTGCAATAATTAGAATCAAATGCTAAACGCGATTTGAGATTAAGTTCTAGGGATTTTGATCCGCTAGATTGTTACACAAGAGCAAGATAAAGATTTCTAGTGGATTGGATTTAACTTTACAATCTAGAAATTTAATCTTGAAGTTTGTAGATGAAAAGATGAAATATTTCTTCTTGTTTTTCTTTTCTGCTTTATTCTTGACTTCTGTGTTTTGTTTTTTTTGATAGTGAAATAATAGACTTCTGCTCCTTTTTATCAAACAGCCGAATGTAAACATGTACTGGCATGACAATCTCTTTGGCCAGCAAGACTTTCGGTATGACAAAATTTACAACTAGCAAGACAATTAAAATGAGCTAGCAAGACTTTCGGTATGACTATTGATTGTCATACCGATTGTCATATTAGTTCAAATAAATTGTCTTGCTGAATTAATAACAGATTTTAATCTAAACAGAAATTCTAATAAGACAATTAAATGTATTGACATGACTTTCGGTATGACTATCAATTGTCATACCGATTGTCATACTAGTTCAAATGAATTGTCTTGCTGAATTTAAGCAGATTTTAAACCAATTAAAATCTTGTAAATCCTTAATATTAATTCTAAATTAATTAATCAATTTAATTCAATTAATCAATAAATTAATCTTTGCAGATATAATTTATTTTCTTAATTAAATTATATGACTCAATTAATTAATAGAGAATTAATACTAACCCTGAGCAGCATCCATTCTTCTGACAATCTTCTGAAAGTCACTGAGACTTATGAATCAATTCCGCCACTTCAATGCTGACACTCGATGTACTGTCTGGTTCATGAGTGACTAACTTCCGTGACGTTTCTTCATGTCTTGACTTTGATATTCTGATTGAATCCTTGTAATAAATGATACCCTGACGAGATCTCTGTCACTTGATTAAATCCACAATCTTGATTTATATCACTGAGGCATGATCAAATTCTTGAACTTCTTCCAGTGAATCTTCAAGTCTGCAGATGAACAATGTTTCTTTATTCTTTGACAGATGTTACTTTGTGAGATCTCTCTGATGATAGATCCACTATTTACTTATTACATTCTTATTTGAGTTGAGTTAAATACTCGAATAAATGAGTAGGCTATGACATATGCCTTTCAATCTCCCCCTATTTGCTTGTTAGACAATAACAACAAATACCTAGAGGATAACTCAACTAACAAATAAGAAAAAGATATAAACAGTAATGTAAAGTAAATAGCAGAAAAGTTCTGGATTATATTTAACATTTTCCAGATTCCAAATGAAATTTACAAGTGAATACAAGATAGATGTTCCTCTAGCCTGAACATATAACTACATTAGACTATCTTGATTCATAAAGCTCTAATCATATTACATTGAGTTTTGAGCTAATTGACTTCAGTTGTCTTCTCTTCTGACTTCACCTTCTTCTAAATCTTGAAGCAATTCCTTGTCAAAGACACGATCCTTTTCTGAAGTAAAGCTTGCTGGTCTGACTGGTTGAACTCCAACTGACTTCAGCTTATTCTTGAGTTGATTGTACCTTTTAACATTCTTTTCACAATAAGCTTGAATCAAGTCAGCAGCTTGAGTCTTCAACATGGATGAATATCCAGCAGTTCTCAAATGATGTTCCATCCAGACCAGATGCTTAGCTGAGTAGTCTTTAAGAGATTGTACATCTAGCTGACAGATTTGAAGACAATCAGACTTAAAGAATCTCACCTGATGAGGATTGTTGACCACTTGAGGACTAGCCCTGCTGGCAAACTCTTTAAGCCTTTCTCGAAGAACTTCATTCAATTCTGAGCTTCTTTTGACTTTGTTTAAAAGAACCCAAATCTCTGACAAAGAACGATTCTCAAATAGATGAAGTGACACCTTGAATGATCCTTCACTCAGAAAATATACAAAAATGCTCATCTCATTTAGGGATCTATCAAAAGCAGCTGTGATCCTTGAGACTTCAGTCTTGATAGCATTCATGTACATGTCATTGTTAGGATTTGAGATTTCCAGCTTGTCAAGAAGATGTAAGAATTGCCTATCATTGTTAGTGCTCAGCTGAGGCATATCAAGTACTCTCCTAGCTTCATCCCATTTTTCACCAATCTTTAGTCTGACATCTCTTCTCCTTTCTTGAGCCTTAATGTCATGAAGACGTTGCTTTTGAAGAGTTCTGTTCTTTGAATGTCTTTTCTCATGTCAATGATCTGAGAGACCTTCTTGAGTTCAGCTTCTTTTCTTTTCATCTCTGACTGCTCCTTCTGAAATTCTTTCTCAAACATAGGATCCACTTGAGCTTCTTCTTCCCATTCTCCAAAATCACTTTCCTCTTCAGCTTCAAATAACCCATCTTTATCTTCCTGAACTGGTTCAGTGGGAATGTCAAAAATATCAAAGTCATCCTGTTCTCCACTGTAGTAGACATCATCAGCCTTTCCTTTGTTTCCAGCAGAGGTATCTTTTTCTTTCCCTTTGGCACTACTCCCTTTCTTCTCCCCCTTAGTTGAGGGATCCTCTACTGACTTTCCTTTGGAACCTCCATCACCTCCAGAGCCTGATCCTCCACCAGACGGTCCTTCAAAATAAGTTCTTTGTTCTTCATTAGGGCAATGAGAATTCTTGATCATGAAATATAGGTGCTTCATCCCTTCATTGAGATGTTCCATGCCCGTCTCTATCTTTAGAAATCTTGAGGAGTCCAGTGAATGATTCATCTCAACGAGGTCTTCAAGAGAAGTCATTCTTGTGTGTAGAGAGCAGAAGTTGGATATGTCATCAGCTGATAAAGTTGGAGTGTCCTGAATAGAATTGAGCTTTGGTATTACAGTGGTCTTTAGATCTGAGATGTCATTCCTTATGATTGCAAGCTGATTGTTGACATAGGTGGAAGAAGAAGACCGTTCAACCACTTGTGCTTTGAATGCTTGAGCTTCAGCTTGGCTTTTAGCAAGTTCTTCTTTTAGGGCAGCAATCTGAGCTAACAGGTTTACAGTATCAGTGTCTGTGTGTGCTCTCACCTGAATTTCACTCGTGTTTGGTTCACTCACCTCACGTGCATGTGTTTCTCTCAATATAATTGCTCGTGAGGAGTCTTCCTGTTGCTGTTCTTCTGTACCTGCATTAAAAATCACCCTAGCCTCTTCAAGAGAGGTCAGTGGTGGTGCAATGGGAATTCGCGAGTCCCGATCCTCAGTCAATACTATCAAATCTTTTGGAATAGATGTCTGAATTGCTTCAGGGATAGATTGACCGAGTTGCCCTCCACTTTCTCCAGATAAATCTGCGAGTGGAGAATCCCATAAGGGAGCCAGAGGTGTTGGATCTGGGAGGGGAGAAAATGACTCTATTAAAGATGGCGGAGAGTCAGATTTTCCCTCTGAAGCATGTGACTGCTCTTCTGCCGTAACTATGGCAGGCACTGTAACCGACTCTACGTGCACTCCTCGCTGTGTGTCCTGAGTATGATCTGGGGAAGTGTATGGTTCCATTGTGATTAATGGAATTATGCTTGACTCAGTACAAGATGCCATGGCCCTATGGCGAATTTTAATAGATGCATCCTGTTGAGAGAATGCCTCTAGTAACTGTTCATTGGCCATTTCAAAGTCCATGTCCTGTTGGGAGGACAAGGATGGGCTTTCAGATGCCTCAGAATATGTTCTTCTTTTCTTAGGAGGAGGCAGAGCTGAGGGTTCACTCATATTTAATAATGTACTACTTCCTAGTAATCTTCTGGGTAACATTTTAGACAGTGGGGGAGAGGTTGAGATAGAATGTGACTCTGTGTTTGGCTCTATGACCTGGGATTGAAGCTCTGGTTCTACAACTTCATGGTCAGCCCTATCAACCACTGGGGGTCTTTCAACAGAAGTAGGAAGGGAGTGAGAGTGAGGAATTACTACCTGTAATGGAAGAGCATCTGATGTTTGAGGAGCCTGGGTGGCTTGAACCACTGGAGGTTGAGGTTGTTGTTCATGGCCGGGAAGATTGAAAATAGGTAAAGGAATATAAGTGGCCATGAAAGCAGATACAAGTACTGGAACTTGCATGAATTTGAAGGTTGTGTCTTGGCGAGTGTAAATCTTTTTGCTAACTGGAGGGGGTTCGGTTACTGCAGAGTTAGCAAAAAGGGCTTTGTGTTCAGGTGTGAGAAGATGATCTGCTATAAGCATGAGAAAACGAGCATAGTAACATGATACCCTACGATTTGTAGAATGATCACATAAAGCAGAAGTTAGACGTCTCAAGAGAATGGGAAAAAGTAGTTTGCCAAAATTGATCCTTTGATTGAAAACAACCGCCAGACCAATATACTGCAGAGTGGAAGTGATGTTATGAAAATTGGATTTTGTGCAGTTGGCAAACACTTTGGAAAGTGTATCGAAGAAAATATCCCATTCAGACACCAAATTTGATTTAGAAAGTTTGGTTAAATTGATCACCCCCTGATAGTGAATAGCATTGAAAAAATTTGTGATATCATTTTCAGAAGGTAAATTACAGAAATTGTCTAGTGGGAAATTTAACGCACGATTGACGACTGTTTCATCAACTACATACTGTGTGTTTGCGACGGTGAATGAAAAAGATTTTGAATCATCGGCCACAGTAGAGGTTGTGCAAATCAGTCTAAGTAGATCGACGTTTAAAATCACATTTGATTTAATAGCAGAGCTAACAATCGAATGGTCATTTAAAAATCTAATCCATGGCTTAAATTTTTCAACATCACATTTTTCCGGATTAAAATAACCAACCTGATTATGCGCGACAATTTGGAAATTGAGAGCCATTTAAAATAATAATAAGACACACGCTTTTCAGAATTTTAAGAATAATATTAAGAAAATTCGAATTAATTAAATTAATTTAATAATTCGAATTAAATTAATTATAATCGAAAAATTTAGACAGAAATGTATCTCGTTAAAATTCTTAACTCACACACGCAGTTTTGAAAAACCAAAAGACACAAATCAGAAATTAAAATAAAAATAAAAAGTTCAAAATCAACAAACACAAATTGAATTTGAAGGGGCAAACTGATATATATAAAAAAAATTTGAAAATTTTGACAGCACTCCTGTATGTATATATATGTAAGTATATCATAGGAGTGAAGATTCAGTTTGCTGAGTAAAAACTCGAGCAAGGAAGGAAGCAGTTCGAAGAGAGAGAAGAGAGAAACTGAAGACAAAAAACTGTTCGAATTTTTGAGAAGAAATGAACTGTTGAAAATGGTTTAAAACAAAACAAACAAACTCCTTTATATGACAGCTGGTATGACAATCCTGGATTGTCATACCGATTGTCATACCAGGCAAAAGAAGGAAAAGAAAAAATCAACAGAAATAAAGGAAATAACAAAATAAACACTGAGTATATATAACTGGTATGACAATCTGATAGTCATACCGATTGTCTTGCCAGTATAAACTATACTGAAAAACACTAATATGACAATTATATAGCGAAATGACTTTCAGCAAGACAATTTCAATTGTCTTGCCGATTGTCATTTTAGTAGAAATACAATCAAATATGTACAGACTCTATAAATGTACTGAAATTATATTACAAAATGGTAAAACTGAAATACAGACCTATAATATTTACAGAAACAAAGACAATATATCAGAATTTATTATTTTTTATTCCAAAAATAGATTTCTATTGAATTTTAGCAAATAAAATTCATAGTAAAATATTTTTAGAGGAAATAAAATATTCTGAGATATTTTAAATTAACAAGTAGGGAAAATAAAAATAGATAAGATAATATATATTACATAGAAATAAGCAAGAAATATGATAAAATGATAAAATAAATTTGCAAATGAATTTTTCATTTATGAAAAATTCATTTGTAAATTCATTCAAGAACAGATCACAGATATTAACTAAATTAATCACTAAAACTATTCAGCATGCCTAATTTACCAACTAATCTGGTAAATGTGGATTCGTCAAGTGGTTTAGTGAAAATATCTGCTATTTGTTCTTCTGTTGGAACAAAAAATAGTTCAACAGTACCATTCATGACGTGCTCTCTAATAAAATGATACCTGATGTCAATGTGCTTTGTCCTCGAGTGCTGCACAGGGTTGTTGGTGATGGCTATTGCACTTGTATTGTCACATAAAATAGGAATCTTGTTCAATACAGAGCCATAGTCTCGTAGTTGGTTCCTAATCCACAAGATCTGAGCACAGCAGCTTCCAGCAGCAATATATTCAGCCTCGGCCGTTGAGTTGGAAACTGTTTGCTGTTTCTTGCTGTACCATGAGACTAGCCTGCTTCCTAGGAATTGACAACTTCCTGAGGTGCTTTTCCTATCAACAACACTTCCTGCGTAATCTGAATCTGTATATCCAACAAGGTTAAAACCAGATTCTTTAGGGTACCAAATACCTAAATTTGGTGTTCCCTTAAGATATCTTAAGATTCGTTTAACAGCAACGAGATGAATATCTCTAGGATCCGCTTGGAACCTTACACATAAACATGTAGCATACATAATATCTGGTCTACTTGCAGTAAGATAGAGTAACGAGCCAATTATACCTCTGTAGCTTGTGACATCTACCTTAATGGAGTTTTCACATGGTCCAAGCTTGACAGCTGTAGTTGATGGAGTCCTTGCTGATGCAGAATCCTCTAGATTGTACTTTTTGAGGAGTTCCTTGAGATACTTGGATTGAAAAATAAATGTTCCATCTAACCTTTGATTTACATTTTCTTGGAGACTGTTTTAGCCCATAGATAGCCTTGAAAAGAAAGAAGACAAAATCCAAATGATCTGGATCTTCAAAACTAGGAGGTTGCTCTACATATACCTCTTCATCCAGCTTTCCATTCAGAAAGGCGCTCTTGACATCCATTTGATAAACTTTAAAGTTTGAAAATGCTGCGAATGCCAGAAATATCCTGATGGCCTCAAGTCTAGCCACTGGAGCATAGGTTTCATCATAATCAATGCCTTCAGCTTGAGAATACCCTTTAGCTACCAATCTTGCCTTGTTTCTTGTAACCACACCATCTTCATCTAGTTTATTCCTGAATACCCACCTAGTACCAACAGCTTTCTTGTGTACAGGCCTAAGTACCAGTTTCCAGACTTGTTGACTTTCAAACTGATTGAGTTCATCTTGCATAGCAATCACCCAATCTGGATCAGTCAGTGCTTCTTCAATTTTCTTAGGTTCCATCTCAGAAAGAAATCCTGAGAACAGACACTCATTTTGAGTAGCACGTCTAGTTCTGACTCCAACATCTGGATCACCAATAATCAACTCAAAAGGGTGAGCTTTATTCCAGACAGTCTGTCTTGGAAGATTTGATCTTGATGATTCGCCTTGAAATTCATTGTGATGTTGTGTCCTACTAGATGATCCTTCAGCATCTCCCCCTGAGTTGTTGCCATGTTGACTTGAAGATTCTCCGTCAGTAGCAGTGGTATCCCCATTGTTGCCAAAGTTTCCATCACTATTACCTTGAGTATCATCAGGATTAACAGGTTCTTCACCAGCAACAACCTCAGGTACTTGACCATGTTCTGATTCTGAATCTGACGTATCATCAAACTTCAGTTTCTCAGAAGGATCTTCAGTTTGGATACTAGGGAGTTTAGTGTCATCAAATGTAACATTGACACTTTCAGTTACTTTGTGTTGATCAATGATATACACTCTATATGATCTTCTTCCATATCCAACAAAAATACCCTCATATGCCTTTGCCTCGAACTTACCACGACGATCATCTCCATCCTTGAGCACGAAACATCTGGCACCAAATACATGAAAGTATTTGATAGAAGGTTTCTGTTCATTCAAAATCTCATAAGGAGTTTTAATGAAGTCTTTGTTGATTAGAGTTCGATTCTGAGTATAACATGCAGTATTGACAGCTTCAGCCCAAAAGTACATTGGAAGACCTGATTCACTTAACATCGTTCTTGCAGCTTCAATCAATGTACGATTCTTCCTTTCTACCACTCCATTTTGCTGAGGGGTTCTAGGAGCTGAAAATTATCTGGTAATCCCTTTGTCTGTACAGAATCCATTGAGAAGTGCATTCTTGAATTCTGTCCCATTATCTGACCTTATTGCTCTAACAGGGATGTTAGAATCTAACTCAATCATCTTGATATGATCAATCACAACTTGTGGTGTTTCATCCTTAGAGTGAAGAAATAAAACCCACGTATACTTGGAATAGTCATCAACTATCACAAGACAGTAACACTTCTTTGACATAGAAAGGATATTAACTGGACCAAATAAATCCATGTGCAATAATTGCAGAACACCAGTTATGGAAGATGTGTCAGTGCCTTTGTGACTTGCTTTCTTTGACTTTCCTTTCTGGCAAGCCTCACATAGTCCTTCTGGAGAGAATTCCAGCTGAGGCAGACCTCTTACCAATTCTCTTTTGACAAGAGAATTCATTGTTTTGAAATTGAGATGAGAAAGTCTCTTGTGCCATAGCCAACTCTCATCTGACGATGCCTTTGCATAGAAACAATTGACTTCAAGATTGCTTCCAGAGTTCATGTCAGCTACGAACAGATTTCCTTTCTGGATTCCCATTAAGGAGGGTTTTTCACTTTTCTTGTGCAGAATCTGACACTTCAGCTTGTCGAATAAAACATTGTAGCCGTTGTCACAGAACTGACTAATGCTAAGCAGATTGTGTTCAAGTCCTTGCACAACATTTACATTTTCAATGATAACATTTCCAGCTAGCAAACAGCCATATCCCTCCGTTAAACCTTTGCTGTTATCTCCAAAGGTAACCACTGGGCCAGCTTTCTCAACCACATTTGATAGCAGGGCTCTATCTCCGGTCATATGTCTTGACGATCCGCTGTCAAGAATCCACACTACCGGTTGTACCTGTTTAATGCCCTGCAATACAAATGGATTAGACCTTCTTCGGAACCCAAGCTTGGCTGGGTCCGGCATACTTGTAAAATTGGCCTTTATCAGGCAAAACAACATTCTTAATTTCAATATTCTCAACGTTCTCAATGACTGAACATTTGACCTTGTGAACAGCCTTGACAAATTTCTGTTTAGGCTTAGGCACAAATGTCTCCTTTCTAGCTTTAGGAGGACTAGCAGTCTTAGACCTATCATGCTTTCTATTATTCACATGATGACGAGGAGTAGTCTTATCATTAGAAACATGCTTACCATTAAAATAAGCAAACAACAGATTAAAAGCACAAGACATACAATCAGGAACACCACATGCTTTATGAGAAGGATTAACAATAGGCAACTTATGCATGGTAGACATGGCACTTGTGTTATCCAACTCATGTGTGTCTGAGTTAGTCTCAGTTGCTTTCACAACCTTGACTGGAACTTTTGACACACTTGACTTGGAGACAGCTTTCCCATTAGCATTATCTTCAGCACGGATTTCTTCTTGAATAATAAAAGAGGTCTCATCAAATGGTTCAGCAATTGATTCTTTATAGAGGGGTTCATCAACACCCTTAAGCACATGTGGTACTTCCCTGCCTTTAGCACATACATGAGGAGGGGAGTTTATGCCTAATTTTCCAATAGCAGCATTGTAATCATAACCTATTCCATGTGTTTGATTAACAGCTTGCTTATTGTAAAACTCTTTGGACTTCGAACAAGAATTAAAGTAAGCTTTAACCTTAGCCTCAAGACCGGTGATCTTGTCTTTGAGAATAGTTTCGAGTTGTCTATAATAGTCAACTCTATTCTCTAGAAAAGATACTTGTTCTTTTAGTTTATCTTGATTAATGTGCACAAGTCTTAATTCATTGACCTCTTTCTCAAGGTCTTTGATTTGTTGATTTAACAATTCATTATCACGACGAGCACAATCTAAGGAACCTCCTAGATGATAAACTAATTCAGCATCAGTAAATTTTACCTCTTTTCTTGACGATGAGGTGCTTGCATTACTAGCCATGAGAGCAAGATTCCCAACTTCTTCATCTTCACTGTCAGTATCATCCCAGCTTCTTCCCTTTGCCAGGTACGCCCTTTCAGATTTACTCTTCTGATTAGAATCGTAAGAGTTCTTCCTAGCTTGTTTTGGCTTCCTGCATTCTGTGGCAAAGTGTCCCAACTCATTACAGTTGAAGCATCGAATGGTGCTTCGATCAACCATCCCTGTTTTATACCCACCACTGCTGGTGTTAGAGGATGAAGATCCACCTTTCAGGAATCTGTTGTAGTTGGACTTGTACTTGAACTTGGGATTCCTTTTGAATCTGACATTTGAGAATCTCTTGACAATCAGGGCCATTGACTCATCCTCCAATTGCTCCAGTTCTTCCAAGGAATAATAATCATCTCCTGATTGATTTGTAGTAGGAGAATCAAATTCTGCTACTATCACATTATCTTCAACCTTGGAAGACTGTACCATTCTTTCTGACTGTTGAGATTGTTGTTGATATTGTGGTTGTTGTTGTTGTTCATCAGCTACTAGAGCAGTAGACGCGCTGACCACTCTTCCTTTCCCGTAAACTTCCTTCTGCTGAAACTGCTCCAACTCATAAGTCTTTAACACACCATAGAGCCTTTCCAAAGAAATCTCACTCAGATCTCTTGCTTCTCTTATGGCAGTGATTCTATGTTCGAGATGAGTTGGCAGTGTTAAAAGGAACTTTTTGTTGACCTCCCTGATGGAATAGTATTTACCATTAATGTTCAGGTTTTTGATCAATGCATTGTACCTCTCAAACACTTCAGTGATTCCTTCTCCTGGATTGGATTTAAAGTATTCATACTCAGAGGTTAGGATTTCTAGTTTGTTCTCCCTAACTTCCTCTGTGCCTTCATTAATAATCTCAATAGTTTCCCAGATATGTTTGGAATCTTTACAATTCATCACATGTCTATTCATCAGGGGATTAAGGGAATCTACTAAGATTAATTGAAGGCTAGCATCCAGGGAAGCTTCTTCTATTTCAGCAGGAGAGAAGTCCTCAGGATCCTTCACATAAGTTCTCGCTTTGGTGATCACCACATCATTTTCTATTACCTCTGGTTCCATAACCATAGGAATTTTTGGACCCTTCTTCAACACTTGCAAATATTTGGGATTAGCAACCTGTAAAAACAGTAGCATCTTCTTCTTCCACATAACATAATTTTCTTTATCGAAAAGTGGAATTTTAACGGTTCCAACTTTTTGTGTAGTCATTATGAATTTTTTTTTGAGTGAATAAAAAATTCAAGAAGTGAAAGAAACACAAAAGTCTAGGATCTAGATTTGTACGTTAATCAGAAGGCTCTGATACCAATTGTTAGGTCCCAATGTGTTTGTAGAAGGGGGGGTTGAATACAAACAGTACCGAATAATCGAATTAAATGCGGAATAAAAAATGTGAAACAAAATTCAAGTTAAATAAAAATATTATTAAACTTGAAAGGTGTTACAACAACTGTATCGATTACAAGGAATTAATCTCAAATTAATTATCACAAATTTAGAATAAATTCGACATGAACTTTTTCTATTTTTGCAATAATTAGAATCAAATGCTAAACGCGATTTGAGATTAAGTTCTAGGGATTTTGATCCGCTAGATTGTTACACAAGAGCAAGATAAAGATTTCTAGTGGATTGGATTTAACTTTACAATCTAGAAATTTAATCTTGAAGTTTGCAGATGAAAAGATGAAATATTTCTTCTTGTTTTTCTTTTCTGCTTTGTTCTTGACTTCTGTGTTTTGTTTTTTTCGATAGTGAAATAATAGACTTCTGCTCCTTTTTATCAAACAGCCGAATGTAAACATGTACTGGCATGACAATCTCTTTGGCTAGCAAGACTTTCGGTATGACAAAATTTACAACTAGCAAGACAATTAAAATGAGCTAGCAAGACTTTCGGTATGACTATTGATTGTCATACCGATTGTCATATTAGTTCAAATAAATTGTCTTGCTGAATTAATAACAGATTTTAATCTAAACAGAAATTCTAATAAGACAATTAAATGTATTGGCATGACTTTCGGTATGACTATCAATTGTCATACCGATTGTCATACTAGTTCAAATGAATTGTCTTGCTGAATTTAAGCAGATTTTAAACCAATTAAAATCTTGTAAATCCTTAATATTAATTCTAAATTAATTAATCAATTTAATTCAATTAATCAATAAATAAATCTTTGCAGATATAATTTATTTTCTTAATTAAATTATATGACTTAATTAATTAATAGAGAATTAATACTAACCCTGAGCAGCATCCATTCTTCTGACAATCTTCTGAAAGTCACTGAGACTTATGAATCAATTCCGCCACTTCAATGCTGACACTCAATGTACTGTCTGGTTCATGAGTGACTAACTTCCGTGACGTTTCTTCATGTCTTGACTTTGATATTCTGATTGAATCCTTGTAATAAATGATACCCTGACGAGATCTCTGTCACTTGATTAAATCCACAATCTTGATTTATATCACTGAGGCATGATCAAATTCTTGAACTTCTTCCAGTGAATCTTCAAGTCTGCAGATGAACAATGTTTCTTTATTCTTTGACAGATGTTACTTTATGAGATCTCTCTGATGATAGATCCACTATTTACTTATTACATTCTTATTTGAGTTGAGTTAAATACTCGAATAAACGAGTAGGCTATGACATATGCCTTTCATTTGGGAAGTTAGCATATGAGCTAGCCCTACCCCCGAACCTGTAGCAAGTTCATAACGTATTCCACGTATCAATGTTAAGGAAGTGTAATTCGGATGCCAGACAAATAGGGGCATATGAGCGCATAGACAAGCAACCCGACGTAACCTATATGGAGCAACCAGGAAGGGTTATAGAGTGAAAAGGAACAAGTGCTTAGGAGAAGGATTATCAAACTAGGCAGAGTTCGGTGGCAGGACCACAATATGGGAAAATTTACTCGAGAGTTAGAAAGTGTAATGCTAAGAAAGTATCCCCATTTGTTTTCTATTTGATTCCGGGACGGAATCCTTTTAAGGAGGGGAGACTGTAATAACCCCAATTGTTGGAAATTTTTGAAACCCTTATGAATAGTGTTTTTGCTGAATGAGAAAACTTTTCATGCCACACTATGTAGGGGTTCTGATATGGATATTCTGAGATTTTATTAGTACTTTATATGGGATATAAGTGTATGTAAAGATCGTCAGAATCCAAATCCGAACACTTTGATTCTTCCCGGAAATCCACTAGATACGGAAAGAATTGAGAAAAAGGTAACAGGATAAAAAGGATTTAAATTAAAGGATTATAAGAGAGGATCATAGAAGGAATATAATATATTGAGAAAGGTTAAGGGAACCTAAGTAATAAGATCCCGGGTATGATCCCTCAAACGATAAACGAAAACGAAAGTTAAGCGAACCGTATAACAGATCAGCGGTCATTAGGCAAACAATTAAAAGCTAATCAAAGGGATTAGTGGGGATGATGTCATCCAACCAATAGAAAGAGGACAAAGGAGGGGTGATGACATCACAAAGTGATGTAGGCATGACATGGGAAGGAAGGAGGTGTGGTTGAATGAGAACCACACAAATTCAAGGGCAACAAGGTAATTGACTAAATCAAACAACAAAAACCAACCAACCAAAATCAAAACAAGGCAAAACACAAAAATCTCTCTTCTTCTTCTTCATGCTCTCGGCCCATTCCTTAAAAAATGAAGATCCAAGCTCCACCACTTACTATTTAGCAAGGTAATTATCTAAGCTTCCCCATGGATAGTTACATACTTCCTATAAGTTTAAGCTTCTAATTCCAAGCCAATCTTTTTCTATAAATCATGGAAGAAGATGGTGAATAGTGTTTTTCAAGAAATAAAATTTGTGTTCTTGAAGTTTGGTTTAGATTAAGCTTGGATAAGGACTTTAAGGGTGATTCCAAGCCATTCTCTTGATTCTCCACTCTCCAAGGAAGGTATAACTTCTCAAACCCTTAGTATTAAGTTTTGTTGGTTTGGATTTCATAATGTTAGATGATGGGTTAGTGTAATGAGTGTGTACTCATAATACAGCTTTGTTTAGTAAGTGGTTTTGTTGATTTTGGAGTTAGGAATGATGCTTGTTAGATTTGAAGTTCTTGGTCACTTTTTTTTGACTTGGTTTAGATGAATAAATTGGTAATATTGAGTTGATTGGGGGCTGTTGTAATATAGTTTAGATGGAGGTTTGATTGGGTTGTGAATTGGAGTTGAAATTGTGGTTGTTTGAATTGGTTCAAATTTTGGAAATCCCGTAAACATAGCCGTCGTAACATCCGATTTTCTGTAGACTGTTTTTGTGCATAACATTAGGACCCGAGAACCCCTGCTAGATCATGACCATTTCCATGTCTAGATAGCTCATGTTACGAGCTTCGTTTTGATATGAAGTTCGTTCGATTCCGATGCACGGTTTAGGAGAAACGACCGTTTCAAGTAACGGCGTTTCGCGAACGAAACTTTTCCCCTCGCCTTACTTTGAAACATAGGTTAAAGACCAAAAAGGGTTAATTAATGTATAAAACATTATGGTAAGTGTGTTAGGCAGTTGGTAAGACACTCGCGAAGGAATCGCCTTAAAACTCGTAAAGGTTAAATTATTAAAAATGGTGGAGCCGAGGGTACCCGGGTGACTTAAGCAAATCAGTAAGCGCAAAACGAGCGTTAGAGTCTGAGTTGGTTAGAGTATAGATTTACAAGTGACTTTGGTTTAATTCCAACTTACTTGTTGCTTATAGGTTACCAGACTCGTCCCGAGCCATTCGTAACCCCCAGTCGCTCAGGCAAGTTTTCTACCCGTTATAACTGTTGTTGTGATGTAAATATATGTATATGCATTATCTTGTGATAAGTGCATGATTGTTATTAGCAAATTTTGCGATATATTGGAGCATGCTGATATGGTATATATGCATGTCTGTTTCGTAATCTGGTTATCTATCTGTTGATTCAGTTGATAATACCTATGCTAGAGGATAGCGGTAACTTGCATATACCCTTAGTATAGGGACCCAAAAGGTGGAAATATTTTCTAAACCGGGAGTCGAGGATCCCGAGTAGATTTTGTATATATGTATATAAATATATATATATATATACTTATATATATATATATGGTTATAGTTTTCCAAACTATTAATCGAATAAGGTTTATTCGATAACTTTTATTTTATTAATTGAATCCTATTTCGAATATTCATTCGAGGGCTTATGACTCAGTTTGTTTTATCATTTGAATATTACTTGAATATTCTTTTGAGGACTTATGACTCCTTTTATTGTATTAATTGAATATTATTTGAATATTCATTTGAGGATGTATGACTCCTTTATTTTTATTTAATGAATATTATTTATAATATTCATTCGAGGTATTATGACTCCACTTATTACTGAATAATATTCTTTATTTTATAAAAGAATAATGTTCGATAATCAAACTTATTTTTGATTATTCAAATAAAGATATTACTTTCGTATAAGTATATCTTTGATTATTTGCTATTCAGTTCAAGTATAAGTTTTCCAACTTCTACCTCAATTATTCTTTATGGGAATATTATTTAAATAATAATATTCAGATATTTCTTTCATATCGGGACTGATTTATTTTAATAAATCAGTATTACTCCAAACATTCTTAAACATGTTTTCTAGCCATCAAAATGAATTTAAAAAGGGTAGAGCGGATCCCAAAACTTGTTTTCAAATTCAAGATCTTCCATTTTAAGGGGACTTGAATACTCGCTCAAAAATCTAGGGGATTCGGCTCTATGGTGTATTTTATATTCGCAACAAGGTTGCTGTTTTGATAAATGAATTGATTACTTGCCCAATGTTCGGGAAGTAAGCCCATCTAATTGAGTCGGCATAAGCGACAGGTCGGGGTACGGTCTATCAAAGTGTAAGTGGCTGGGTGGCAGTCCATCAACGCGTGAGTGGCCGGGTAACGGTCTAGCGCGAGGTCCTAATGCGGCCAGGGTGATGACCGGTGAGGAATTCATCCATCTACAGTAGAAAAGGTTACTTATTGGTATCTTTGCCTGATCAGCAAGATATCTGGTTTATGCCAAAATTCTTTTCCTTTCCAAAATTCATTGGATGTTACCAACTCTGTTCATACTTTACATAACAGAGGTTCCAGGAAATGTTTAAGAGATATATATATGGATATATATCGGGACTAAATAAAGTATCTCGTAACTTTATTTCATTCAATAATATTTCAAAGATTGAATCTATTCAAGTCTTATCTTGTAGTCTCATCAGTGGGATGAACTTTTGAAATTAATTATAATTTGAACGGTGGTAGTTCAAGTAGTATTTGGAAAAGATATAAGTATATTGGAGTACCTTATAACTTCATCTTTTAAACTTATATCTAGTTAATAATTGTCTTATGAATGACAAAGATTTTCAGAAAAACGTTGAGACAAGGTTAGATATATTAGATCACCTTGCAACGATATTTTTATACAGTTATAAACTGTAACTTTGTGTATATTATGCATGGAAGAGGACTTCCCATATTTTGAAAAGTATATATGTATATATATATACTGAATATTTTGCGACTTCATCGCATTAAGATATCAACTTGGTTCATTTCTTTTGACCAAGACTTTCATGAGTACTATGAGAAGGCTCATATATTGTTAATCATTATACATATTATTTTGGTGGGCTTGCTGCTCACCCTTGCTTTATTTCTTCATCACACAACAACAGTTAGGAAAGATGGCTAGACTCAAGCAGACCCAGCGCAAGCGCGTGGGAAGCGTCTCGCGTCTTCCCGTTGATGTTGTAGCTGCTATAGCTGCAGAGGTAGATCTATTGTAGATCAGACCATCTACTTTTGAGAATCAATTATGTATAATTATAACTTGTGGCAGATAATGGCAATTAACTGTAAATTTATCAAGTAATCATTTTGGGTTGTAATAACTTTTAAATTGTGGATTCAAAAACTTGTACTTATTTAAATTTCATCTCTGAGACTATAACGGGTTGTGGTGTGTGTTTGTGTGGGGTCATGGCATAAGGTTATTTATTATTAATTAAGTGAAGTGATATTGTGGAAAGAAAGACCGTGACGACCCGGATCCCCGACCCCGGATCTGGGGGTGTTACAGTATCATACAGGGTTGTAATGTAGGTATGGGATATAGCTCTAGTTAATACCACAAATACGGATTTCTCTTTTGAATTTAAGGGACACAGGTATGAGGTTGATGCTGATGTCCTTGTTCAAGCATTAAGATTGTCTGCCTGTGATGGGCTCCTGACAATTATACAACTGAGCAGCTGTTTGATATGCTCAGAACTCTGAACTACAAAGGTGACATCACAACAATTGGGAAATTGACAAGAACGGAGTTAAAGAGTGAATGGAATTTCTTCCTTGATTGCATCAGCATATGTTTTTTGAATAAGACAACAAATTTTGATGCTCTTCCCTCCACTTCTCTGAAAATGGGGTATTCTCTTCTCCATTCTGGTAATTTTGACTATGGTAACACCATTCTTCAATTCATAACTGCTAGGATGTAATATCACATATTTTTAAATATTATTATTATTATTTGGAATTATTTATGTGATTTTATGTGAATTTTGGTGAATTATCTGATAATTGGAATTGATGTTTGGGTGTTTATATGTTATATTATTTGAATATTTAAATTTTTATATGTCGAGAATAAAATATAGATAATTGTGATATGTTTCTGGTAATTTTTGGACTGTTAGATGATTTTATAATGATTTATGTATTTATTAATTATTTTATGAATAATTACAAAACTGTTTTATAAAGCCGGGAATCGTCCAACCTCAACCGTTTTTGCGTTTTTATAACATGAAACTCTTCCGAAAACTCCTTCCTAACCTAATATGGTAATTCCAGACATTTTCCGTGTTTTAACTTTTTCGATCCGGATTACGGTTTGACCCGTGCGCGGCCCGGCGCAAGATTTTCGATACGATAACCATTTCGATAAATCAACAAAACCCGTATTCTTGAGATGGGATATTTTTACATTATTTTCGTATATGGTGTTTTATGAAAAGCCCGGTTTTGGTAATTATCCAATTTTGGTATTAAATTGTATCGTTTTTATAGTTACTTAGCGGCTAAGTAATCTATTTCAGATCCGATATGATCCAATAGGATACTCGTTACGTGTTTAAGATGCATTTATATGAATCGATCTATAACCTAGAATCGTATTTACTTGCGTCTTTATCGAGGTATTCGTTTTATCTCGTTTATGTGCATTTGAATATATTTTATGCGTATTCGGGTTTTCTGTTAATTTAGATATCGTTTCTGTTTTCAAAAATAAACGGACCGGGACCCCACCGGGCTGTCAAACCCCACAAAATCTGTGTTTTTATTTTTATAAAATTATACGTATTTCAATTACCCAGGATTTTTGCATTTCCGAATTATTCGCAATTTTTGGGAAATTTCAATACAAATTTTGTATTTTATCGTCTTTAAAATTATTTCCCGTAATTATGATTTTGGGGCTTAATTATTTTAATTATAGGAATAAGAACACCCTTAATTGATTTTGGGGTATTAATATTTAGAAAATATAAATAGCTTATTATCCTTTTATTTCATTTTTTATTTGTTATTAAAAAACAAAAGATTAAGAATAATTTTGGGGGTGAAATCCAATTCTCAATCTTTATTTCATGATTTCCAGAGATTGAATGAACCGTTTATGATGCTTTATACACCAATCTAAAGCATATTTCAAGCTCTACAATTTGGTACCCATATCTTCGAATAAGGTGAGAGGTTTTATAAAATCATTTTTTTTGTGATATTAGTTGATTTGGGTTGTTGATTTTTGTTGGTTGTTCGAATGTTTTGATGTTGCAAACGTTTTTGCCATGATCTATAGAGTCCATACATGTATAGAATCGTAATATTTGATTTCTGGAATGATTAACCCGAGTTTAAGGTTTTAATCGATATTAATTTTTATCTTTCTTGATTGTTGATGGTTTGGTTGTTAGTTTTGACGATATGAATGAATCATGTGAATTCCCAACTTTATTTTGGTACCAGAATCGCAGTAATTGGTTCAGAAACAAAGGAATTCGGATGTTCACCGTAAAACTCTAAGGTTCGCCGGTTTCAATGGCTAATTTGGCCGGATTTTTCGTTTGATCAGGCGACTGTTAGTGTTCAGTGAATAATTAGACTGCTGAGTTGATTTAGAACAGTCGGGATTGCAAAAACGGGTTTTACCGTGTTGTTTTGGTCAGGAAACAGTGTTGGCCGGAGTTGGAAAATCGACCGGAATCTAGGCGGATTCCGGCGATTTCTTCCTGACCCGGACCCTGTTCAAACCAACCCGTTCCTGACCCATTTTCCAGAAATTCTCGACCCGGTTTTGATTCAAATTTCCCCTTCTCTGTTTTACCAAACCTGTTTGTACATTTTCCTGATTTATTAATAAGTCAAAATTCTAATTTTATTTCTGAAAAATTCATTTTTAATTCTGAAAATCATTATTTTAATTCTGAAAATTTATTTTTAATTCAGAAATAAATCCAAATTATCTAATTAATTAATTTTAGTTGATAATTAATTATTTAATTAGTCAATTAATTTAAGTATTAATTGATTAATTAATTTAATTAGTTATTAATTAAATTTAATTGATTATTTAATTAGATTTAATTATTTATTTTTGATTTAAAAATTCCAAAAAATAGTTTCGAGCTTTAAAATATTATTTTAAATTATTTTCCAGGCTCGATAATTTTTATAAAATTATTTCCGGGTGTTCGAGCCCTATTATTTAATTATTAAATGAGTCGGAGACCGTTTTAATTTCGAAAAATATTCAAAAATTCATAATAAATCAACCGTTCGTCCGTTTAATACGAAACGAACGATTCTAGACTTAGAACAATATTCCGATTTAATTAAAAATACTTTCGAGGCCCAAATCCTTTTGTTTCGAAAGGTCGCTTGTTTTACAAGTCATTCTGAGTCAATTTTTGACCGATAAATCATATTTTTGACCTGATTTCAGTTTTAAACATACCGAGTTAAACCGTTTAGTGAACCGAGTCATATGTAATATGAATTATGTGATACGTGAGTTATGTGTTTACGTGTTATGTGAATTAAGTGTGTATGTGGATCAAGAGTCCTGTGTTTGTCTGTTATATTTATGTGTGGGCTATCGTATGGGTAGACGATAGGCTTTTGACCCGCAGTTCGTCGAGTGATTATCGTTTAGACGATTAAAGTTCTATATTTTAATTATAGATTCGGATCTCTCGAGTTGATTGGGACAAGACGTTGGATAAAGAATGAGATGAAATGGCATGGGATATCTGGCTTCTAGAAATCGCAGGAGCAGCATATCGGTGAAGTGTTTAAAAGAAAAATGTTGATATTTTAAGACAGAATGTCAGAATTGATGCGTCTTTGCGAGTGTGACTAACTACTAAAACCCAAAGGCAAGTATCTCTATCATCACTTATTGTTCAAGTGATATTTATTTTAAATCTTATCATGCAAATATTGCTTTCCTCAGTATGGACAGATAAATGTTTTACATATCGCTGAATTAAATGATTCTGTTTATGCAAGTATTCTTCTGCTATTCTATGATCAGAATAACTAAGTGATTTTACTTATCAAATTACTGGATTTATAAATGTTTTAGATTTTGAGAAAGATGATTTTGTTGCGAGTATTCCTGCCCAAGTGAATGGGGGAATAAAAATTATTTAGTATGTCGAAGGATTCGGCTCCTTTTTCAATAAAAAGGTTTTTAAGATTGGAATGGTTACTGGTTATTGGTTACAGTGTAGGTGATCGAGATATCGGTCCAGCTGTGATATCTTTTAAGGCTAGTTATGCCTTTTCTGGCGCCCTATAGGTACCGTATGTCTTCGAGATACAGGTAGTGTTGGATTTTAAACGCAGCGTGGCAAAACACTTTTACACATATAAAATCCAAATAAAAGCATATAAATCGTGATAAAAACATAGGGATCGAATCTAACCTTTAAAATAATTCGGAGACAAAGATCAGAGATCCTTAGCAGTTGCTCCTCAAGTGTGAAGCACTCCACCGGTATCCACTAAGAAAACGATGTTAAGGAGGAGGAAAGAGGTGGAGAGAATTGGGTTTTCCAAACTTTTTGGGTTTTGGGGTTCGAATCAAATTAGGGTCTATAATAGTATATTTATAGGCAAAATTTTCAGCTAAAATTTTCCCATAATAATTATTATTATTATCCCATTGATTATTCTCATTAATAATTAAAACACCTTTTAATTATTAATCCTTTTTCTAAACACTTTAGAAATAATTCTCTCTCTTGATTTAATTTCCAAAAATTAAATCCTTAATTAATAATATTAAGAACTTTTCTTAATTAATTTATAATCAATTAAATCTCATTTAATCAATTATTAAATTTGCCAATTAATTATTTATTTCATAAATAAATAATTATTAGCCATTATTAATTATTTCCTCCACCATTAAATCATTCTCTTTTTATGGTGTGACCCTGTAGGTTCAATATTAAGCCGGTAGTAGAAATAAATAATAATAAAACTATTTTATCATTATTTATATAAATTCTCTAATTTATTAAATATGATTAATTAATTAATCACATTTATTCTACATCGTGAGGGATACTTCTCAGCATATCGCGACTATCCGGATAATATGAATTCACTGCTTAGAATACCAAGAACCTATTCAGTGAATAGTTACCGTACAATAAACTCCTTCTACCCTACAATGTCCCGATTAAATACAAGGCATGGATCTCGTGTCAAGCCTATCTAATTCAATCACTTGCTTACCATTTACTATGCGTAGTTCTATGCAAATTAGAAACTACTTTCTAATTTCATTAACTCTGGCCAGAGATTCCTGAACTAGCATAAGTGGATCAGCCTTGAACATTTGCTTCCTTCACTGGAAGGGGTAGATCCTTTATTGATCATACGCTATCTTCGTGTACAAATTCCTATACCCGGTAGAGCCCTAATAATTGTCCCTGAAGACTAAGAACTAAACCAAAGCATAGTTCAGTGTACACAAGATGACTATGATGACCTTAAGTCTAAAGATACTTGTACAACTATCACTATGTGAACAACTACTGACACGTGAGTGAACTCCATCAGTTGTTCAGCTGTGCGAGTCATATTCAGTGAACTTATTCTATAATAAGCACCTACATACTAGCTATAGTGTCACCACACAAATGTCTATGAGAACAGACATCCTTCATAATGAAGCAAGCATAGTATGTACCGATCTCTGCGGATTATTAAATACCAGTTAGTAATCCTACAACCAGGAACTATTTAAGTTTAGAGTTATCATCTTTTAGGTCTCACTATTATGATCTCATCATAATCCATAAAAAGCTTTACTCTAAACTATGGTATATCTTATTTAAACACTTAAATAGATAGAGCCCGTAATAAAACAAACAAGTCTTTTATTAATATCAATGAAATCAAAACAGATTACACAGGAAGTTATTCCTAAATCCTAATTCATGATTGGACTTAGGACATATTCCTTTCAGGTAGTACCTATATTTACGGTATGGCTGCGGGATACCGGTGTTGTTTCGCGACTAATCATCGGGAACAGCATGAAATGTTATTGGTTCCGATCTAAATTGATATCTAAATTTCTTTATTATTTTGAGAATCATAGAATAAATGATTTATCAACTGATTATGTTTTGGATTAAAAGTGAATTGCGGTTTTGATTCAGTTTATGATTTATGCTAATACTTATATTGTTGTTAAATATCAAAGGTGGTATTAGTATAGATGATTGATGTTGATTTCAGTATGGAATGTTGTGAGCATCAAAGTTCTTATTGATATCTAATATGATATGACAGCAAAATAAGTATAAATTGGAAGAGTTCGGTTTTGAGTAAAGTTTATGACTCAATCCATAATCATTGTTCTTGTTATTATTGTTTACGATATTTCCGTAAACACTATTTTACGAGTTTGATTCTCCTCAAGATCCAAAGTATTGCTGAAGCATTTTGCTCAAAAATATCAAAATGGTTTTGAATATAATTAAGGAATCAATTCTGGGGTACCTCAACTAAAATTTTATGATTCAGCAATTATGGTTTTAAATGTTCTGCTCTAATGCAGATGTCGGTTTTATATCAAAATGACCCTATATATGCTATAATGATCTTGCTGAGCATTTCTTCCGCTCATACTTGCCTGTTTTTAAATTTAACCTCCAGCGAGGATTAGCTTGCGCTGTTTAGCTGCGTAATTCGAGGAAGCAAAGAAGAAGCTCTTGGAAGGTGATGGGTCTAGGGTTTGCGAACTAGTGTAAGTTTTATTGTGTAAAGTTGTTTATATTATATTATATTATAGTTATGTATTTTATTTGGGCCTAGTATACTTCATTTCGAAGTTATACTAGTGGGTTTAGTTTTAAGTTGGAATTTATTGAAAACAGTTTTAAAAGAAAGTGAAAAATTTATTGATAAAATTTGGAATTCTTGTTTCCAGAACTGTAACCTTAAAAGATCTTGGATTAGTTTGGGGTCATTTTTGCTAAATATCTTCCGCGGGCATATATTTATTGATTTAACAGGTTAATTTGGATTGAGATTTTATCGTGACGACCAAATCCTCTGACCCCGAATTTGGGGGCGTTACAGGTTGGTATCAGAGCCAGGTTATAGTAAACTAGAAACGAGAGTGTGTAGGAGTGTGTATAGCTATGTGAGGACGTTTGAGCTTATATCGAGTTCCTGTTGGACTATTGGATATAGTGCCAACGACTAAGTTAAGATAGGCGCATTCGTTTGAGATGGTTGTGCTGAGCTGGATGGAACTCTGGGAAGCTGCAAACTTCTACGGTGGAATCTTCCGAGGCTACTACATTTTGACGACGATGAGGATTATCGATATCCTTGGAATATGAAAAATATCTAGAATCAAATGGCGAGTCAACAGAAGAGTTCAAATAGAAGACAAGTATTAAGACTTTGGTAATACCTTCTCTTTCTATAATTTCTTTTGACCTCTCTCAAAAGAGGTATCTGTTAGAGGATATATTCTCTAACACTCCTTTAATCATTTTGTGCCAGAATCTTATTTTCTGAATTTCATTTTCCTTCAGAATTATTAGATTTGAAATCCTTTCAATTTTATTCATTCGATCTTAAATTCCTTTGATATTCTTTTATTCTGACTGAGATGAACAACCCTAACTATAGGGGACACAAGGTATACCTGTCAGTGTGATAGGAGTTGGATGGGACGCCATCACTTGTGTGTATTGTGAATACATGAAGGTTAACAACCTTTAGTAGTGTCTTAATTTGGGCACGCAATACCAAGTTCATTTGATCATATTAATCTCTCAGTTATTCTTTTATTTCGACAATATTTCTCAAATTCAGATTTTGGTCCCGTTATGGTATCAAATTCTTTTCTTTTTGAAATTCCATGATTTTATCATTACAAATATTCGAAGGTATGCCAATCAAGTTAAGCTAAGTATCCTGGTCAAGTCAAAGTAAGGCGATGTAATGGAATTATGAAGGACGATAAGGGATTGCAATGGGATTAAAATATCAATGGCATATAACGAAATCAGTCTATTTCTTTACTTCTCTCTCTATCTATCTCTCTCTCTTTCTTTTTCTTTCTCTCTATTCTTCTTTCTCGCAATCAGTAAAAGTGATCTTATTGAGAAATTGGTTAAAGGATATGGATGGAACAATGGTGCAGAGTGAAGCTTCCGTGATAACTGTGTGATATAAGGAATTTCAGTGTTATTTGAAATTCTGAGAAAAGTTGCGTAAGCAAGATTGGGAAGTTGATTAGAAAACCTATAGTGCTCTCTTCTGCTGATTCCGAGGATGGAATCCTTATAAAAGGGGTAGATTGTAATACCCAATATTTTTAAATATTATTATTATTATTATTTAGAATTATTTATGTGATTTTATGTGAATTTTGGTGAATTATCTGATAATTGGAATTGATGTTTGGGTGTTTATATGTGATATTATTTGAATATTTTAATTTTTATATGTCCAGAATAAAATATAGATAATTGTGATATTTTTCTGGTAATTTTAGGACTGTTAGATGATTTTATAATGATTTATGTATTTATTAATTATTTTCTGAATAATTACAAAACTGTTTTATAAAGACAGGAATCGTCCAACTTCAACCGTTTTTGCTTTTTTATAACCCGAAACTCTTCTGAAAACTCCTTCCTAACGTAATATGGTAATTTCAGACATTTTTCGTGTTTTGACTTTTTCGATCCGGATTACGGTTTGACCCGTGCGCGGCCCGGCGCAAGATTTTCGATACGATAAACATTTCGATAAATCAACAAAACCCGTATTCTCGAGACGGGATATTTTTACATTACTTTCGTATATGGTGTTTTATGAAAAGCCCGGTTTTGGTAATTATCCAATTTTGGTATTGAATTGTATCGTTTTATAGTTACTTAGCGGTTAAGTAATCTATTTCAGATCCGATATGATCCAATAGGATACTCGTTACGTGTTTAAGATGCATTTATATAAATCGATCTGTAACCTAGACTCGTATTTACTTGCGTCTTTATCGAGTTATTCGTTTTATCTCGTTTATGTGCATTTGAATGTATATTATGCGTATTCGGGTTTTCTGTTAATTTAGATATCGTTTCTGTTTTTCAAAAATAAACGGACCAGGACCCCACCGGGACGTCAAACCCCACAAAATATGTGTTTTTTTATTTTTATAAAATTATACGTATTACAATTACCTAGGATTTCTGCATTTCCGAATCATTCGCAATTTTTGGGAAATTTCGATACAAATTTTGTATTTTATCGTTTTTAAAATTATTTCCCGTAATTATGATTGGGGCTTAATTAATTTAATTATGGTATGGCTATATTTACGGTATGGTTGCGGGATACCGGTGTTGTTTCGCGACTGATCATCGGGAACAGCATGAAATGTTATTGCTTCCAATCTAAATTGATATCTAAATTTCTTTATTGTTTTGAGAATCATAGAATAAATCTTTTATCAACTGATTATATTTTGGATTAAAAGTGAATTGCGCTTTTGATTCAGTTTCTGATTTATGTTGATACTTATATTGTTGTTAAATATCAAAGGTGGTATTAATTAGTATAGATGATTGATGTTGATTTCAGTATGGAATGTTGTGAGCATCAAAGTTCGTATTGATATCTAATTTGATATGACAGCAAAATAAGTATTAATTTGAAGAGTTTGGTTTTGAGTAAAGTTTATGACTCAATCCATAATCATTGTTCTTGTTATTATTGTTTACGATATTTCCGTAAACACTGTTTTACGAGTTTGATTCTCGTCAAGATTCAAAGTATTGCTGAAGTATTTCGCTCAAAAATATCAAAATGGTTTTGAATACAATTAAGGAATCAATTCTGGGGTTCCTCAACTAAAATTTTTTGATTCAGCAATTATGGTTTTAAATGTTCTGCTCTAATGCAGATGTCGGTTATATATCAAAACGACCCTATATATGCTATAATGATCTTGCTGAGCATTTCTTTCGCTCATACTTGCCTGATTTTAAATTTAACCTCCAGTGAGGATTAGCTTGCGCTGTTTAGCTGCGTAATTCGAGGAAGCAAAGAAGAAGCTCTTGGAAGTTGATGGGTCCAGGGTTTGCGAACTAGTGTAAGTTTTATTGTGTAAAGTTGTTTATATTATATTATATTATAGTTGTGTATTTTATTTGGGCCTAGTATACTTCATTTCGAAGTTATACTAGTGGATTTAGTTTTAAGTTGGAATTTATTGAAAAGAGTTTTAAAAGAAAGTAAAAAAATTATTGATGGAATTTGGAATTCTTGTTTCTAGAACTGTAACCTTAAAAGATCTTGGATTAGTTTGGGGTCATTTTTGCTAAATATCTTCCGCTGGCATTTATTTATTTATTTATTTAACAGGTTAATTTGCATTGAGATTTTATCGTGACGACCAAATCCTCTGACCCCGGATTTGGGGGCGTTACATAGGAGAACAGATGCATCAGGTGTAATAGGGTATACTAGATTTCTTCAACGGATTGTAAATTTTCTATGCCCTAATGTTGAATTTGATAATGATGAATTGCTTCCTGTATTTCAAATTTCTGAGAAGGCTATTACAGATCATATCAAAAGGGATGAAAAGAATAAGTTTTCAGGACTTCCCTTCCTGCCTCAGGAGGTCATAATTTCTATTGAGAAATAGACCTACTCCTTCACAAGTTCCTGCAAATCCTAATGCTGGCACCTTTGTTCAACTTCCTGATGCTGTGGAACAAGACACTACCCATCTTGTTTCTAACCCAAGCATACCTTCTACCAAATAGAACTCCACTCCAGCTCCTAAATTAGCCTCTTCTGATGACTCCCAAAAGACATCAGTTGTACTAAAGTAAAGGCTGGTTAAGAAATCAGTTCAATCTAAACAGAGAGCTCAACAGGCCTCATTGAGTGAGAGTGAGAAGAAAGAAGAATGCTTTCCATTTCAAAAAAGAAGGTTGATCATGCAAGATGATTCTAACTCTGATGATCAGATGCCCATTGGGCCTAGAATGAAGACAAAGAAATCAACAGTAGCAATTCCTGATGACTTATTGACACAACTGGAACTAAAGAGCCAACTACTGATGCTAGTGCTCTGATAAAAAAGGTTCCAATGAACAAAGAAACTGCTGAGCCCAAGAACACTGCCACGAGTATGCAGAAAAAAAAGCTGAAGATGTGGTTAGATACATCAGAAAGAAGAAAAAGACTCAGACCTCTGCTATGGATGTCAGTCCACAAGAACCTAAGTCTCAAAGGGACTTAGCAACTGAGGAACATCCAGTCCCACAAGAACCATCTTCTCAAAGGGAAGATACAGACAAAGAAGTTGCACAAATAATTATTGATTTTGCTCACGGTGATCTTCTTGCTGATTCTGAACAACTGTTGCAAGAAAAGAAGTCTCATCAGAATGTATTGTCAAAGGTGGATGCAGTTATTAATGATCTTATGTTTGAGGAGAGCACACAAGAACCTTTACCAATGATTACTGAAGCAGCTCATATTCCTCCGGCCCCACAAGAACCAGCAGTTCAAACTACTGATGTTGGTCTAGTGCATTCTCCTGACAAATCAAATCCTGATACTACAACAAATCTTGATGCTGACCAACTTTCAATTCAAACAGCTCCTACTGATGATTCATTGTTGCTAGCTAGTTTGTCAAAGCATCCTGATGCATTGTTTGTTCCTCCATTATCATCACTACCACTTGAAGACACACCTTCAGGTATTGCTTATTTTCCTCTGTTGTTCTCAATGTTTGTATGATTATAAATAGTCTTTTATTTGAGGTTACCTCTATTTATATGACAAGCATACTATTTCTCTCAGCCCTCTCTTATTTCTTTGCAAAATGTGTGATTGTGCCTTTCTGTGAGACTGTGTGAAAATACTATGTGAGAAAATCAAATTATGAGTGGCAATCTCCTATACTAGCAAAAGGAGAGGTTATTTTTTTAGGAAAAAATTTTATAAGTTTTTTCTTTGCTTATAAACTTTCTTCTGTGAGAAAAATATTACTCTTCAAGGTAATATATTGTGTGAGAAGTGATGAGATCACTTGAAAAGAAAAGAGAGATTTAGGTGTTATATTGTTTTCTATTTCAGGATCTCATCAGAAATAGATAATTATTGCTAAGGATCCACTTAAAGGCAAAACAATTCTACCAAGCTCTGCAAATTCTTCTGAGGGTCTGCCTTGCTCTGATTCTAATGAAGACAGTGATCCTGATGATCCTGACACAGCTCAGCTGAAGACTGCTATTGATGCATCCAAGAAGTCCAATGTTTGTTCTTCTTCACATTTCAATGTTGATCCATCTTATTACAATGCTGATGTTAAGCATTTTCGAAAGGCTGAATGGGATTTTGCATGGAGAGATGCACATACTTCTATCTCCTCAGCTGTTGGTATGCAACATGTTCATAGGGCATATGATGGACTTCAAAACCCTGACCTTAAATTACATCTCAAGGCTTCTACCTTCTCTGTAAAAGGAATTCTCTCTGAACTTGCTGCTATGAAGACATCTCATGCTACTCTACAGAACAAAATTGATGTGTTTATGATTAATCCACTTACTTCAGCTGAACTCATAAGTGTGAAGAAAGCTGTTAGAGTCATGGTTCAATCTCAACAAAGCATGGATACTCGATTTTCTTCCTTGGAAGATAAAGTGTCTTCAATGGCTGATAAACTGGATGCTATATTTTCTCTTCTTTCAAATCCTGATGCCAAAAGGGGGAGAAGATAGCTGTCATAAAATGTACACCTGACTCTATTTAGTTGAAAGATAAAGATACTGATGATGATGGTGATAAGAATCCAGTTGCAAATGCTCAAATTGCTTCTGTTGTTCAACAACCTCAACATTCTAGAAGATCTGAGTTAGGACAAGGAAAGTCTATTGGTGCTCATGAAGTTAAGCACAAGACTAATGATGATGCTCCTGAAACTGGTGATGGTACAATCTCTAACATAGCAGATGCTAAAGGATTATTCTTTCCTTACAGACACAAGGAAACAGGTGAAAAGATTGTTCTGTACTACAAGGATAAGAGGTTTGAGCAAAAGAATGCCAGAAGTGCTCTTGGGTTGATAACTGAAGAATTTTTTGAACTAACAACTGAAGAAGTAATTATGCAATAGAAGGAGTTATTGGCTCAAATTGAAGCTGAAGCAAACACCTCTAAAGAAAGAGGGAAAAGAGGTGGAAGAACTACAAGAGCCAAAGGAAGAAGAGGAAGAGGAAGAATTTATAATATAAATCGAGGTTCCTTAATTGATTCTGCATTTCTGAATGTTCTATTCAGAGAAGATTTTTTTCTTGTGCAAGGAAATGATGTAAAAGAAGAAGCTGAGGATACTGAAGAATTGATTGTCCCCAGAAAGAAGAAATCAACCGCTGACATTGCTCAAGTTGATGTAACTAATGCAAATGTGTCTCTTGAAGCAGACACAAATCGTGAGAAAAAGGCAGATCCTGATGTTGTGCATCTGAAAGCTGACTTTGATACTGATGAGAAGGTGATCAAAGTATTGGATTAAATAGTTCTTAATACAACAGTTGTTTCTCATAATTCAGAGGTTGATGAACAAGAAAGAACTAACAGAAGGAGAGCTGATCAAGCATGTAATGTCTATGTGCAAAGAATTCTAAATTCAAGGAGAGAGCTATGACAGAAATCGAAAGGGAAGATTCATGATTTATCTACAGGGTATGCTCCTCTCAATAAGAAGGATAAAATATGGAAAGATATTTATTCATTCAGTTATCCTAGAGGATTCAAGCATATTGAACTTGTGTCAGCAGGACTTAGGGATTCTATTTTAGAACAGGAGGATATTGATAAGTCCATCAAGAAACCGTCTTGGGTGGGACATAATGAAAAGCTAAAGCTTATCAAAACTCGTACTAGAGGAGGTATTGGTCATTCTGGAATGTAGACTCTGAGATCTAATTTACTTGACACATATACTCTGACTGACAATCTTGGTGAGAAAATTACTCCTTCACATCTTGAGAAATTGAAGCAGTGAAGATTGTATATAGAAAGATAAATGATAATGATGTCAGAGAAGAGATTCTGTACTTCTTGAGAGATGGTAAAGTGAAAAGCTTTCCATTGCAGCAACTCTTGATGAAGACTGTGATAGAGTTGAAATATATTCATTATCTTCTTAGAGTTGAGGACGAAGTTACCAGAAACCGGTCTTCTATAATACTTGAGAGTATCAGAAGAAGAGTAATGAACAAAGAAGACAAATACAATGGTGATTATGTTCCTATGTACAAAACTTACACTGGTCAAGAAATGAAGATGGCAAAGGGAGCTGCGGTTCTGAAAGTTTTTCTCAACAATCCTCAGTTATCTTTCAGTCCTGATCATGAAGATGTCAGCTTAAGATTTATGTTAATTGGTGATCTTGAAATAACTAAAAGTTCAATTTCTAAATTAAGATCAACCATTTATCATCTTGGGGAATATACTGAAGAGAAAAAAGAGTTAAAGAAAAAGCTTGTCAAAGTCCTTCAAGACAAGGTGGAAGAAAGGTTAAACAAACTTCTGGAAACAACTGTCAGTTATCTTAGGATACTGAAGTAAACCTTATTATTTGTACATTTTATAAATTGGTTTTGACATCATTGAGAATGGAATTTGTGCTTCATTAAATTAAGCATAAATTGGGGGAGATTGTTACGTGCTTATTCTCAATGAACAGGAGAAGCTCAGGATCTGGTTGTCTTGGATGTCATCAGGATTTGATGTTCATCAGTATCTGCAGAAACATCAGTATTTGAAGACAGTCTGTTATGAAGATTAAGTTTGTTCCTTATTTTGAGGGATGGATATATGTTCGTTCTGAGTGATAGGACTTTGTATAATCAGTTAGAGATATGTATCATTTTCTATTAGTAATTGATAATGCATATCCTAGACTGATTTGTAGCAGCTGTGTATTATATAAACACAATTTAGGTCATCACATAGTGATAAAGAATTGTTATATTTCTATACTTGTTCGAAACGTTTATACAATTGTATCCAACCCCCTTAAACAATTGTATCTTTACTGGGAAATAAAACATTATACCTGGCCTACTAGCTGTTAAGTACAAAAGTGAGCCAACCATGCCTTTATAGCTTGAAATATCCACAGACTTTTCAGTAGTGTTGAATTCAAGTTTAGTTGCAGTGGTCATGGGAGTTTTTGCAGATGTGCAATCCATTAGTTCAAACTTCTTTAAAAGATCATAAATATATTTAGTTTGACTAATGAATATTCCATCACGAACTTGCTTAACTTGTAAACCAAGAAAGTAAGTTAGTTCTCCCATCATGCTCATTTCATACTTACTTTGCATCAATTTGGCAAAGTTTTTCATCTGTAGAGCCAAATATAATATCATCTACATAAATTTAAACAATTATACTAGAGCCATTAACATTTCTAAAGAATAAAGTTTTGTCAACAGTACCTCTTGTGAAGTGATTTTCTAAGAGAAACTTTGACAAAGTATCATACCAGGCTCTAGGTGCTTACTTCAATCCATAAAGTGCTTTCAAAAGATAGTAGACATATTCTGGAAAATTTGGATCTTCAAAACCAGGAGGCTGACTGACATAAACTTCCTCCTCTAAGTCTCCATTCCGAAAGGCACTTTTGACATCCATTTGATAGACTTTGAAATTGGCATGGGCTGCATAGGCTAAGAAAATTATGATGGCTTCAAGTCTTGCAACATGAGCAAAAGTTTATCAAAATTTATTCCTTCTTATTGGAAATAGCCCTTAGCAACCAATCTAGCTTTGTTCCTGACAACTATGCCATTTTCATCCATCTTGTTTCTGAATACCCACCTAGTGTCAATTGGATTCTTTCCTTTAGGCTTGGGTAACATCTTCCATACCTTGTTCCTTTCAAATTGGTTTAACTCCTCCTACATATCTAGAACCCAATTAGGATCCAACGGAGCTTCTTCTACCTTCTTTGGTTCTTCCTTTGAGAGAAAGCTGTTATACGGGCATTCTTCTTGAGTTGCCTTTCTTGTTTGAACTTTAGAAGATACATCACCAATTATGAGCTCAAAAGGGTGATCTCTAGTCCACTTTCTCTGTTGTGGTAGATTAGCTCTAGATAAAGAGGCCTCATTGTTGTCTTGATGATTAATAGAGTTTTGATGATCAAAAACCCCCCTGAGTTTATGGATCTTTGACTTGAAGATGGGGTTTTTTTTAATGTGATCTTACTTGACTTTCAACTCCTATTGAAGGATTGACGGATGTTGTTCGTTGCCTGTCGACGGATGATGCAGATTGTCTTTCAACGGATGATGCACTTGGTCTTTCGACATATATTAAATTATGTGCTTCATTAGTTGTAGACTTTTCTGCATGGTCCTTGGATATTGGTTCTTGATCACTATTATCATCACTATCTTCACAAATCATCTCCACATTGTCAAATTTGAGGCTCTCATGGAAATCTCCATCTTGCAGTCCTTCAATCTTTTTATCATCAAACACAACATGTATAGATTCCATAACAATGTTGGTTCATAGATTGTAGACTCTATATGCTTTTTCAACAACATATCCAACAAAAATTCCTTCATCTGCTTTAGCATCAAGCTTTCCATGTTGATTAGTTTGATTCCTTAAGATATAGCATTTACAGCCAAAGACATGAGAAAGTTTAAAGTTGGCTTCCTATTCTTGAACAATTGGTAGGGTGTCATGCATTTTGCTTGATTGACCAAAGAAATATTCTGAGTGTAGCATGCAGTATTCACAGCTTCAGCCCAAAAATACGTTGGTAACTTTAATTCTTCTAGCATTGTTCTTGCAGCTTCAATAAGAGATCTGTTTTTCCTTTCCACCACACCATTTTTTTGTGGAGTTCTAGCTGCAGAAAACTCATGCATAATCCTATTCTCTTCACAAAATACTCTCATCACATAATTCTTGAACTCAGTTCCATTATCAGTTTTGATTCTTCTAACCTTGAAGTCAGGATGATTGTTAACTTGCCTTATGTGATTAGTGATGATTTCACTAGCCTCATCTTTGGACTTTAAAATATATTGCAAAGAGAACTTTGAAAAATCATCCACAATTACTAGGAAATATCTCTTCTTTGTGATAGACAACATATTTACTGGTCCAAACAAGTCCATGTGAAGTAACTCTAAAGGTTCTTCAATAGATGATTCAAGCTTCTTTTTGAATGATGCTTTAATCTGCTTTCCTTTCTGATAAGCATCACACAATCCATCCTTTGAAAACTCCACTTGAGAAATACCTCTAACCAAATCTTTCTTGACAAGCTCATTCATGGTCTTGAAGTTTAGATGGGACAGTTTCTTGTGCCATAGCCAACTTTCATCTTGACTTGCTTTACTGAGAAGCAGGATACAGATTCTGCATTTGTTGAGTTGAAGTCAACTAGATACGTATTGCCTTTCTTTCACTCCAGTGAGAACCACTTTGTTGCTCTTCTTGTTAGTCACAACACAGGCTTCTGCATTAAAAGTAACTGAGTTGCCCTTATCACAAAGTTGGCTGATACTCAACAGATTATGCTTGAGTCCCTCCACTAGGGCAACCTCTTCAATGATGACATTATCCTTTGAAATCAAGCCATATCCCACAGTATAACCCTTGCTGTCATCTCCAAAAGCGATACTTGGGCCAGCTCTTTCCTTGAACCCAGTGAGCAGGGTAGAATCTCCAGTCATGTGCCTTGAGCACCCACTATCCAAATACCAAAGATTCTTTCTGTTTCCTTGCACACATCAAAATCAAATCAAGTTAATTTTGGTACCCAAATTTCCTTGGGTCCTGCCTTGTTAGCCTTTTTCTTTGGTTTCTTAGGTTTGATCTCATTTGACTTGGGTATATCAGATTCATCCTTTGTCATTTGAGTTGGACCTTTGAAACCATTCATTGAAGCAGAATTATCATGCACATTTTGATTAACATGAAAAGGAATGTTTTGTGCAAACATGTTATTCTAGTAAGGCATGCTAAATGGTATTTGAGGCATACTAAATGCAGCATAATAAGGATTAGGTGCAAATGGCATGTTAGCATATTGTGCATTCAAATTTTGTGCAGGCATAACATTAACAAGCATTGTAGACATGCTGGGAAATTAAGGAGGTGCAGACATAGGAGTAGGCATAGCAAGTTTGCATAACAGACAAATGATTAACACTACCACACTTAACACAAATTTTTCTTGGAGCATATTTATCAGGTGTGTAGTTGTTATGTTTGTTAATTCCTACCTTCCTATTTCTGTTGTTTTTCTTTTTGATTTCACTTTAACCTCAATCTTATCTAATATGTCATTCAATTGCTTGATGGACAGATGACCAACATTAAGTCTCTTTTCTTTTCTCACTTGACTTGATTCTCCTGGAACAAAGTTTTTGGAAACTGATCCATATTTATCATTCAACTTAGCTAGCTTATCTTTGCTAACTGGCTTATTTACATTCGACGGATGTGGCTCATTGTCTTTCGACGGATAATCCTTTTGATTATTCGACGGATAATTTTTATCATCCGTCGAATCCACATCCATTGAAAGTCCTTCAACCAAATTGGAATCAAGCTTCTCCTTATTCTTTTTCCAGGCTGCATCACAAAAAGATTCTATACCTTGAACTTTAGTAATTTGAGCATGGAAATCTCTAGATAATTTTCATGCCTTAATTACTTCATGTTCTCGTTCAAGTTGCTATCTTAAAGTCTCTTCTTTCTTTAAAGATTCAGTTAATTTATCCATGGCAATTTTACATTCAATTCTCAATTTTTCAAACTCAATGAATTGAGACTCTAGCACATTATTCCTCTCACTTAAACCCAAAAATCTGTTTCTGCATTTACTTTTTATAATTTATTTTAAAATCATTTTCTAAATTCCAAAAATCATTTAATTTATATTTAAAAATCATTTACTTATTATTTTTAATTCTAAAAATTATTTTCTTAATTATTTTAAATTAAAAAAAATATTTTCTTTAATTATTTTCAAAAAAATACAATTTGATTTAATTATTTATCATTTATTTTAGTTAATTATTTATGAATTTAATTAATTGATTAAAAATCAATTAATCAATTAATTTTATTTATAAATAGTTAAATAAATGTAAATTATTTATAATTAATTCAAATAATTTCTAAAAAATTATTTTAGGCTTTTAAAAAAATTATATTTTGGTATTTAAAAATCAATTATTACTATTATTAACTGATTTAATTCTATTTAATTCTTATTTTATTCATAATAATTAAACCGTTCGTCCGTTTAATACGAAACGAACGCGTACAGACTCAAAAAAACATTTACGCTTTTAATAAAAACACTTTTGAGACCTAATTTCTTTTGTATTGCAATGTCATTTGATTTCTGTATCAGTTTGAGTCAGTATTTGATCGATAAATGCTAATATTGACCTGATTTTAACTCTGAACGCCCTAAGACGTATCTTTTAATGATCTGACTTATGTATTACATGAATTATGTGATTATGTGTTGTACGAATACCATGATTACGTGATATGTGATATGCATGCTATCTGTTTACAGTTTAAAATGCCATGCTTAGTTATAAATGATCGGGTAGATGTCAAAACGTATAGTTACGTCGATTGAGTTTGGTTCTTTCAATTAAGATAGTCCTTTTGTTTATAGAATCAAGTAGCAAGGAGTGCGGTCAAGTGCTAGACGGAGTTAGTTTCCAGCAGATATAGGCAGAGTCATAGTGAGAGATTATCGAGCATACCAGGCAAGTATTCTCCCCTATTCTAAATTCAGAATAGCTTATTATTTTACATATTCAAATATAAGAACTGTTTATAAATACTCCGATAACATACTGAATACCAATACTCCTATATTTATTGATATTCTCTTATTCTAGCAATCATTCTGCTAGAACCAATCTTTTGATTCGATAGATAGTGAATAATTAAACTATCCAGATATACTCTATACAGTGAAACTTTGAATTGAGATTAGCGAATAACTAATTGTTCTAGTTATTTCGCCGTCAGTTGTTAAGCCGCCCCTATATCTAATCACCGCTCACCCCGAGAGATAACTCAGGACCATGTGACATGGGGAGTTGAATGAATAAGGATGTCATTGATCTGACTCCTTTAATCAAAATTATTTTGTGAATTGATTATCGGCTAGCGTAAGAGGCCGAGGCACCGGTCCAGCGTGAGTTATTATACGAAAGTGTAATATCTTGCTAGGCGAATATATGCCTTCTTCATGGATATCCAATAGGAACGGTATGGCTGCGGCATATCGATACCTATATTTATGGTATGGCTGCGGGATACCGGTGTTGTTTCGTGACTGATCATCAGGAACAACATAGTGCATAATTGTGTTTGATTAAATTGTCGCTTAAACTATAAAGTTTATATCAGCTTGGACTCTTACTCAGATATTGTTATTGTTGTTCACTTACATACTTTATATTACTTGTTGAGCATCTTTTCGCTCATACTTGTTTATTAATCTAATCTTTCAGCTAAACCGGAGCAGACTTGAGTTCCAGGTTTGATTAGAGGTCAAGCGTTTGTAAATAGTTTGGTGTGTTCTCTAGGTAGATAGTTTGGGACATTTGAATAGTATAAAGGGTAATAATAAAATTTGAATAAGTTGTAAAACTAATTAGACTTATGGTTTGTAATAACAGTTGGTTTGTATTAGTGCCTGGTTCATACTATAACCTGTGATCGGTCCAGTTGCATGCAAGGGGTCATATTTATTATATTATTCCGCTGTGATTATTTTATTATAATTTAGTGGCAAGTGACCCCCAAATCTAGACCCCGGGTTTGGAGGGCGTCATAAGGATTCAGGGGCACACGCGTTGAATCACGGGGCGTCACATCTCCTCGATCAGCTTCTCTATGTCATTCTAAAAGCAACATCCTCAGATCATCATCTCCCAAACGGATGCCTAAATGATCTTTCAGGGCAGCAGAATCTCGTTGCTCAGTGGTTGGTATAGATTCCGCTTGTCGCCGCTCTTCCAAGGTCCACCCAGATCGGTGCGGATGAGTTACAACCCGATTCTCAACTCGTGGTGCTTCTCGCCCATCAGTATCTTCATCAACGAGTTCGAGGATCAGAGTTGTATCGTTGGATTAATTCAATCACCGCGGGGTTATTGGCACACGCCCGTCTTCGGTTCGACCATGACCGATCAGGGCATCTCTCTCAGTCATGGGAGCTTTTCCAGGTGCATGAACATGACGATTATGATGAATGTCTCTTTTGGTTTTGCGTCGCTCCACCGTGCTCAACCTTAAATCAAACCCGTTTAGGGCGTCACCTATACGGTAAAACTGCTCCAGCAGATCTGCATTACTAATCAGAACCGGTGGTTGACCCCCAACATCTGGAGTCGGGCGATCAATCATAGTGGGAACATAAGGTTCATGGTGGTCATAGCCATGATCGGACCTTCATCAGAACTTTCTCCATCTAAGAACTTCCATCACGATATTGAGACATCTTCCCTCCTAGATGCAGATCTTGATTAGCCCCTCCTTCTAGCACCAATTTGTTGACAGAGAAATTTGGTAGTAACAAAATTTGAGGTTCGTAGCCGAAAACAAGATCTGTGACAATGGTTCTTCATCAAAAAATGTGAACAGTGTTTGGTGATTGTGATTATTGGTGGCTAAGATTGCTTAGGGTTGGTGGTGGATCCTTTGCACTCTCAACTTCTGACTCTTGCAATTTGCGTACGTACCAATGTAGTTCTTGGGGAACAAGAAATTTAATGGGTTTAGATCTCTTGTCCCGAGGCCTAGTAGAAAACCTACTGGAAACCGTCTTCTACAAGCTTTAGGAATGTCCGCCGATGAGGCCCAACCACAAAGGCTCATGGCTCATCCACGGCTTCAAGACTTCGCGGATAAGGAATCTCCCCGATCGAGGATAACCCTTCACTACCAGCTGTTTCTCTAGTCCGTGGATGCAGGTAGAGACATGACGCACCCAAAATGTTGGATGCATCCTTGTCCCCCCGGATAAGGAGCCCCTACCAGATTACAGGACAAGTGATCCCAAACTTTTGGGTGCAAAGTGCAGGATACTCCAAATTCTCGCAACGAGAACATCTGTTGACTACAAAGACAGAGTTCCCAAAGCACACACCAGAATTTACCCCACATCCCCGATGAGGACACTCATTGACTACAGGAGGAGACCTTCCATCCAGGTGTACCCCTAGAGGTCTCTGACCAGGGACACTGCCTTCCTGTGCTTGCATTACAGTAAGGAGTTTTTCAATAGAATACCTGTAAAAAATAGATTAGTAATAATAGTCTTCTTCCTCCTTAAACCATCCAAAGAATTTGTCCAAGTAACTATGTTGAAGTCTCATCCAAGCTATTTTCTCTACTTAGGGCGCGCCCTTACACCTCATTGTATCGGGACTTTTTCAATCAACTTCAACAGAAGGCGCGCCATGATTATCCGCAGTCTAGTGGGCGCGCTCTTGACATCCAAGCCTCATATTTGCATAGATTCTGGGGTCGCGCCTTAATGTACCAATGCGCCTCAATCCGTTTATTCATGGAGGGTGCCCCCTTTACTTTCGGGGAAATTGAACTTGCCCTATCTTTCCTAGATTTTAGCACTAATGTTCTGATCTCATTTGACCCGCTTTTGACTCGAATAAAATTTATACCAAATTTTGGGCATAACATGACACATTATTTTATAACAATTTTTTATATAATTTTTTTATGTCTCTATTATATTACTCAATAAATTAAGCACGTGTTGGTATATATAATGAGTTGTTGAATAATTAATTAATGCAAACATAATATACTTCCTCTATTTTTTAATATTTGATGTTTTGACTTTTGACACGTAGCTTTAGCTATTTTGATCGTATAGTTAGAATCAACATCTATTAAATATTTTTTTGTGAAAAAAATATACCATCAAAATTTTAATTCATAAAAATTAAAATTTTAAAAAATAATAATTTTAACTATACAATCAATATATATATATATAGCAAAAGTCAAAGTGTTAAATATTAAAAAGACCGAGAGAATAGCAACCAAAACCATCTTTTTCATGCTGACATATTTTGATTTGTAAATGTAATGATGTTCCAGTCACACAGTTACATACAGTGGCGGATGTATGTGTGCACACGGTGTCTCAAGTGACACGCCATTATTTTTGGGGAAAATTTTTTTTTTTTTACAGCTGCTTGGTACTCCAAATTCATTATCTTCATTCATTTCACTATATTTGATAACTAAAACCAAGACATTTTAATAACTTAGAGTAATAGAGTCCAAATATGTTTTTTATTATATTATACTTTATATGTTCTTATTTTAATATCTTTTTACTAAAATTTGATTGAATAGTCAAAATTTGATTAATTTAACTTAAATTTAGTCAAATATAATTAAAAAAATTAATTGTACAAAAATATTGGAGGATAACAAAAAAAAAATTATACATTAATATATTGATAGTGAAACACCATCCTTTAATTTCTGGATCCGCGGCTGGTTACATAGAAAGAAAAATAGTCACACAGCCTTGTCTTATTGCTTACGAAAGTTGTGGATATTTCAAGATTCTAACAAACTTTAATAAAATTCAGCCGCGAATGCTCTTTTGAATATTTGTTTCTATTGACTAACATGAATAGAGAAAGTTCGTGTGCAGGGACTTGAACTAATTTAACTTTACTTGCTGGCCAACAAATTATTGAAATGCCGATCTTAGACATCTGTCCAGCGTTCACAATGTCTTCTAGAATTACGCTACTAGGCTAGTTTGATGTTGAATTCGAATAGCAAAGGATGTGACCCATGTATGTTAACATGGAAATCTCACACACACGCATATATATATATATATATAATCTTAACAAATGGAAGATATAATAACACTTGGGCAACATTTTATTTTCTTCAAAGTCAACTGCAAAATTTTAATTCACACACCTATTCTTACCAAAAATTAAGAGAGTAACCGCTTTTTGTGATCATAACATGTCCTAATATTCGGTATATGCTAAGCTTTTATTTTAACTGTATAGTACTTTGAAGAGTTCTCACATTTTTCTGTTTGATTATTAACTTTCATTGTATATATGATGTATATGTATGCAAAATTTCGAACACTCGTACTAATTTGGTCGAAAGGTCACGTGCGGAGTTCGGTATTTTTGGGTGGTGTGGTTAACATTTGCTTCCAAAACTTGAATTAGCATGGTTTTTTTCAGCTTCTTCGTCTATCAATTATTTGCGATATAAGGTACTGGTTTTATACCAAGTATATTTTGTGGTATTATCCATCTATATAACTATATCTTGATCAATTTCTATCTGAATTTTATGAATAGAAATATGTAGCACAAAGCAATCAATTAACTTTAGCATTTATTTTAAATTTAGAAAAATAGGTTTTAATCAAATATCCGTGGAATTATTTTAGAAAAGGCTATATCATTGTTGGAGCATCAATCTACTATATCACTTCTAAATATAATATGAAATATTGGTTTACAACCGGTGTAATGTCGGATTCTTCATCAAAATTTACTCATGTTTTGTAGTATTTTTATTTTATATTAATTATAAATTAAAATAAAATTTTAATATAAGTAATAAAATATTAAAATTAATGAATTTATAATTACAATTTTGTATGCAGATTTTAATTTAAATGTATATAATTTCTAATTAAGCTTAAACAATTATGACAATTATAATTAATTAGATATTAATCATTAACCTTATTACTTTGACATACCCTACTATTCTTTCCGATGAGAGTCGGCCTCAGTTTTAAGATCTAGGGTTTTAATCACCATTTTCTTCTTTATTTAGCATATCTACAATTCTCTTTCATTCGTTTAATCATTTTCACTATTCTATCTTCTCTTTTATTTTATTATTTTTTCAAAATTCCGAATAAACATCTTTTATGGATGTGATTTAATCCTTTTTGGGTGAGATCTTTCTTGTACCTTATGACCAAGGTTGTCCCAAATTTTTTTTTGGGTGTGAGTATATTTTGTTTAATGTATTTGTGTCCGTTGGTGTGGGTTTCGCTGAAAATGATTTATATGGTTTTTTTGGCATATCTGGATTTCTTACATCGAAACTGATACGGTGGTGAATATCACAAATACTTACTTTTTTTAACAAAAAATTATTCATAGTCTGAGGCTTTGTTCCTCCGATTTTAGTTAAAGTAACTAAAAATTCTGAATATTGGGCTACATATGTCATTAATATGAAGGTCAATTGTGATGTTGTTATCTTCCTTGGCTGGATTGCTGAGAAAGTTATTATAATCCTTTTTATTTCAAACAACATTATTCTATTTGTTAAGTAATCTGAAAATAAAAACGATTATTTCTTTAGTTCATTTATTTATTTCCTAATCAGGTTGTATTATCAGTTCGGAGTTTTGTTCCGACTGTCTTCCAGTATTTTAATAAATATATTTTATTTTGTTTGTCAAAAAAAGTCATTAACCTTATTAATATTGTAATCAACTATTTCTTAAATTATCTAATCATGCTCAGTGATTATACCAAGGGTGAAAGTTTACCTATAGAAAAAATAGAAAGAACGGAGTTCATTACCTGACAGATCATTTAAGAAATAAATATACATGTAAAATCCTAAGCAACTTGTCATTAACCACCACATAAGCCATTCATATCAGTCTGAATATTTAGGTAAAATTTATAAGGGGTCACTTGTTTAGACTCATTCTCACATGGTTTAGTTCATTGCAAATCTATACTTAATGTTTTGTTGATTATTGTTGAAATACATATCATTAAAGTCATGTGAAATCAAATTTGATAACATGAATTTGAGCCGATATATCAAATTTATTTTCGTTTTTTATCATAACTAACCCGCAGCTGTTATTATTCGATTGCGCACTTATTTCATTTTTTATTGATAAAATTAAATATAATCTTAAAATATCATGATATTTAATTTTAAATAAGTTCTGCTTATTTTTATTTAATACTAATTAATAATATATTATTTTATTTGTTTTAAATATTTTTAATTAATATTGAAATTTTAATTTTTTTAATCACTTAAATATAATTTTTTTTGTAAGTTGTATAATAATTTAAATTTGACATATACAATATATAAAAGTTTGATTCAATAAACAAATTAAAAATATTTAAAATTTAACAGATTTCAATAGAGCATCGAACTAAATACATAATATAAGAATGATTTCTTAACCCCAGATTAACCCAACTTCTTATTTCAAACACATATAGTCTTTTGAATCAAACTACCCTGAAAATATTATATTATATCCTACAAACAAATTACATATTACTTTATTTATTTTACCCTATGATATTTTTTACAAACTTAACTTACCGCATGTCCGAAGCGTTGAAAATGGACAATATGCCTGTTTGGGAACAAGAAAATAAGTTGCTAGACGAGTATTTGTTGACCCAACTTATAAGTGATAAGTTAAATGTTTGTAAGTACGTATTTTTTTTCAACTTATTTTAATTTTTCGCCTTTTTATTAACTTAAGTTTTAAAAAATATATTTTTAAATATTAATCTAATCTCAAATTCACAAAATAAGATAATTATATTTAAAAAGTATTTATTTTGATTAATTTATGTAAAAAAAATTCTGATTTATAAATAAAATTATCCAAACATTTATATAATTTATAATGATTCAAATACTTATCACTTGTATATTACTTATGTGTTTTAAGTTATAAGTTAATTGTTTTAAGATTTCACGGATATTCTCTCATTTTGATCAATCCCACTAAAGGCCCCTATACGGAAATAGGGCAGGTACGATATGTGAAGGTGGAATGAGGTGTTAATATTTTAATTTAAAGGCATTTATAAAATGTACATTTTATGTTAAAGAATTATTTTAAATTTTATTATGCTTACCTATAAAACCTACATCTTATGTTAAAAAATTATTTTAATTAAGATAAGTTTAAAAAAAAATAATTTTAATTTATCTTTTTGACATACATATTCTAAAAACCTATTTTACGTATGAAGTTACTAAATGATGAAGCTATTTATATTTTATATATATTTAAATGGTTAAATTATGTATTAATATATTTTACTTGGAAACATCACTTAACTTATTTTTATAACTGAAACTCACATGAAACTTATAATTAAACTACATGTCTATAATTAAAATAAGTATGAATATAAAACAAAATATTAAATACATATAATAAAATAATCAAAAATTTAAAAATAACCCTGCATTGTACAAAATAAATGTTTCATAACAAGAACCCAAAACAGTCATCCTAGACCGAAGCATAGTTTAACGTCAAACACGAAGCAATTAGATACTTAAACAAAAGCTATTTTGTATGAGAGTCCTAATATGCCACACAGAACCTTCCATTTAGAAACCAATCCAATTACAATGCTAACTGCTATGTTCTAATAAGCCAATAAAACTTGTAGATTACAATGCTAAAGTATCTGTTTAAATAAGCCCACAGCACGAAATTAACTTGTACATTCTCATTTCAAAGAGAGAAACCAGCTACAATGGCAAAGATCACTAGGCATTTATCACTTGTACTCTTACTGACAATATTCTTCATAGCCGGAGCTCATGCATACTCTACTTTCTCCCATGACAACCCGAACACAAAGTCTGTATCGAAAAATCTACATGAGTTGGAGGCTTCTGTTGTACAAGTCATTGGCAACACTCATGATGCTCGTCACTTTGCACGTTTTGCTCACAGGTCAGTCAGTGACTGAATATGGTTGATCATACATGCATGTTCATTGATTGTAGTAGTGTAGTGTAGTTTATTAATGTGAGTAGTGTTTATGCAGGTACGGAAAGAGCTACCAGACGGCAGAGGAGATGAAGCAGAGGTTTTCCATCTTTTCGGAGAGTTTAAAGAGGATCACATCTCATAATAAAAAGCAACTTACTTACACTCTCGGTGTTAACCGTAAGTCAGCTCTCTTAGTTACTAAACTTGGGATATCGACATATATATCTAACTCAATCAATACAGTTTAATCTTCCACATTAGCATGACAATGGAAGTTCTCAGCTCTTACTTTGGCTGCTGTATTCTTTCTCTGAGCAGGTTTTTCTGATATGACATGGGAAGAATTCAGTAGAGAAAAGTTGGGAGCTGCTCAAAACTGTTCTGCAACCTCGAAGGGCAGTCACAAGCTCACCGATGTCGTTCTCCCTCTAAAGGTGCATGATCCATTATTCAAGTGTTTTGCTAAAACTATTGTGTATATATATATATATAGAATGATTAACCCTACCTTTTATTGAGCTTAGTTTTAATTAGCATAGTTTATACTTCTGCGAATGTCATCTTAAATCTTAATTAATACAAGTGTCTTTCTTTTGAAATCCAGTAATGTGAAAGTTCTTTAATTGTCTATTCATCAGCAGTCCTTTGTGATTGAAAACCATGGAATAGATATGAACTAAAAATTGCTCACTGCCCCTGATTAAAGATATGTTGCTACAAACAAAATCTGATGTTCCTGCTTCTGATGAATATTTTAGAAAGATTGGCGGAAATCAGGAATTGTCAGCCCGGTGAAAGATCAAGGAAGCTGCGGATCTTGCTGGACATTCAGGTTACTTGAAGTTGAAGTTGTTAACACTGATATTTTTGACGTCTGCCTATGATGACTGACAAAAAAGCGGCACATGTATTGCAGCGCCACTGGAGCTCTTGAGGCAGCCTATGCACAGGCATTTGGGAAAGGAATATCTCTGTCTGAGCAGCAGCTTGTAGACTGCGCCCAAGCATTTAACAATAATGGCTGTAGAGGAGGGTTGCCATCCCAAGCCTTCGAATACATCAAACATAATGGTGGCCTTGAAACTGAGTCAGCTTATCCATACACTGCAGAAGATGGAAACTGTAAATTCTCATCACAAAATGTCGCCATCCAAGTTCTCGACTCTGTCAACATTACCCAGGTATACAGAGTACTTTGTCATTCCCAAGGTTTTTTTTTTTTTAATTTTTTCATCATTATTGTACTTATTCTCCAACCATTTTTCATTCTAATCGCATCAAGTTGCAGTAACTAAAGATTTTGATGGAATACCGACTTCAAATAACAATATTAAATAGGAGATGTAGTGATCATATCCACCATTGATAGGTTACTGAGTTATTTCTGACCACAACTTTGATAGGGTGCTGAAGATGAACTAAAGCATGCAGTAGGAATTGTTCGACCAGTTAGCGTGGCATTTGAGGTGATCCAGAGCTTCATGTCATACACAGGTGGAGTTTACAGCGACGACTCATGTGGCAGCAGTCCCATGGTAAGTGAATCCGCGAGAACCAAATTTTAAATCTGTTATTAACTGCATAGACCATAACACGAACACCTAACACTTATAAAAGTTACTAAAGTTTAACTCCTTTTTTCAATTCATATATAAAGTGCAAATAGTTTAAATACAGAGCTTTGATATGTGAGAACATATATGTGGACCTGTGATTGTTCTCCTAATTATGTACATTGGTCAAAACTAGTAGTAAAAGTGTAAAACTAAGCAATAAATTGAACTACACAGATCAGGTTGATGAAAAATTTGCACACAATTTAATTTAATTTTATATTTCTTCATGTTTCGATCGGATCATGTACCTGTGGCCTGTAGGAAAGCAAACTAATAAACATTATATGGCAAACTAGCATCCATTTATGTGTGTGTCTCTGAATGTAGATAACATATGTTTAAATCATGTGTTCGACGATTTTGGGAAACAGTAGCCAACAAATCTGCAACATTGAATTATCTGTAAATTGTATTCTTTTTTTTGTCAACAGATAACAATTTGTGGTAACTGTATCCCAGGACGTGAATCACGCTGTTCTTGCAGTTGGCTACGGAGTTGAAAATGGAATCCCATATTGGCTGATCAAGAATTCCTGGGGAGCAGACTGGGGTCATAATGGTTACTTCAAAATGGAGCTTGGCAAGAACATGTGTGGTAAGTTATGCTGAGTTTAGGCTTCCACTAGCTTGATTTGATAGTCAACCTAGACCCAAGCATACTCCGGACTCTAAAATGCAAATGATTTGATGTCGCAGGTGTGGCAACATGTGCATCTTACCCTGTTGTTGGTGCTTGAGGATCCTGAAGAAACAGTACTAGGGGCTGGCCTCTGAAGGGAAGTTTGTGGTAAAGAATTAAGCCTTAGGGGTCGTATTCTACTTAAACTCTCTCTCCTGATTTGATGTACGTACAAAATAAAGATTACAAATCCTTGTAATTTGCATCAGATTTTGATGTGGCTGCTAGTAACTACAAAATACTACTACCTCCTTTCTATGAGATTCTATACGTTTATTATTTGCACGTATTTCGAGACTTATATAAATTATAGTTTCATAATGCTTTTTTTAGAAAAATAATTTTAAATAAAAGTTTAAACATGAAACTTTTATTCAGAATTTTTTTTTAAAAATATTAGTTATACTTTAAAGAAATATTAAAAAATTTGTCGAAAAATAATCTATAGAATTCAACGAGAGAGAGAGCTATACACAATAATACAAAGAAATGATTTCAAACTGCAGTTCTTGGTTCTTGGAGTGTTACGTGCCAATTGTGATCAAGAGAAATATCTTCGGCATAAGTAGTTGCAGTGATAAACCAATCCTTCTGATGTTGTTGGCCCGCCGAATAATAGTACTCCGTAACAAAGACACTGGAAAAAGAAAGCTCAGATGATGGTTCCAATGAATGCAAACATCTAAACCAAGAAAATCATCTAAATATCTTAAAAACAAACTTTCAATTCCGTGATTAAGTCTCTGCAAATGCAACATTTGAATTTAGCAGGATCTAGCCTTCTCCCATGGGTGTGCCAAAAAGAGTGCCAAAATAAGTGGCATTATTGTAACTACACATTGAAGTCTTAGAGCTGCCAACCAGAGTATTCAATTTTTGGCAACCTTTGACACCCTGCCAAAATGGTAAAAATGTCATATGTACTCATTATATTCTCGTATCTTTTTTAAAATATATTTATATATGAATAGTTTGATAATTTTGAGTGTGAGTTGGTGTAAATTTTGATAAGAAGGGTGACATAACATTTTAATATTACTAACTTAAAACATGTGTAATGCACGGACTTTTTAAATATTACATTTTTTTAAAAAATATTTAATTTTAATTGGATACTTAATTTTTTTTCCAATTTAACAATTTTAAATGATATGATTTCATAATAATTATATTGATACACATACATGTTCATAATTTTTTAATAAAAGATATTTGAAACAATAATATTATTGATTAAACGATACAATTTTATTAATATTTCAATATGTCTTTACAAAATTAAAAGTTAACTTTTATTTGAGATGGTATGCAAATTATAAATATTAATTTTATTTTATCTTGTATCAATAGTTTACACTACTCAGTTTAAAATTCGAGGCACATTTCCCAATCAAATTCAACTTTACTTTGAGTTTAATTGTTTGAAGTACGGATTAAATTTAATATTTTTTAGGTAGGATAAATGTTTTATATATGATTTAGTTGGTCGAATTATATTTTGATTTTAATTTGGTTTTAGTCTGAATAAATTGTATAATTTTTTTAACTTGGATGAATAATAATTTATTTTAGTCCGATTCAATAGCATAATTCTTTTACCCGGATCAATAGTATTTATTATTTTGTGTTAGCCCGATGAACAGTAAATCAACCAAATTCAATTAATTATATTAAGTTTGCTTTAATTTTTATTTTAGTGCGATTAATAGTATAATTTTATTTAGCGCTGATGATAACTATAGATTATTTTGTTTTTATCTTAAGGCTTTCATAGCAAGTAACAAATTATCTTAAGTCTTTAAAAATTTAAATTGATAAATTAATAAAATAAGTTGACTTCAATATCAATTATAGTAATATAAATCTCATTATTGTTGTAAAAGACATGCATGTACTTTAACAAGATCAAGACATTTTGTCAACCCTAAGTAAGTTGTATTGTTATCTTAATCTGTATTTTGTACTTGTAACATTTAAAGTCTGTAAAAATGTCAAAGGAGCAGACTGGAGCCTTTTTCTATAAACAGTGTCAAGCCTAAGAATTCTATCTAGAAGAAGATCAAGAAGATCATGCCTCAGAAGAATTATGAAGAAGTTCGGAGTTGAATAAATCTGTTTTAGGAATAAATACTCTAAGTCAAGATATCTACAAGTCACAGATTTAATGTTATGGAGAAGTCATTCAAGAACTCCAGGATGACTTATCAAGAAGTCACGAAAGCTACTAGAAAACTCAGAGATATCGACAAGTCAAATTGAAGGCATGAAGATTGGAGATATCAAAAAGTCATTTCTTCACCAGAGAACTCAGAGTTATCGACAAGTCTACATGCATTAGAGAACTCTGAGTTATCGATAAGTCTAAGTCTACTAGAGAACTCAGAGATATCGATAAGTCAAAATTCACTAGAGAACTCAGAGATATCGACAAGTTAAATTTTGACTAGAGAACTCTGAGATATCGACAAGTTAAATTTGACTAGAAAACTCTGAGATATCGACAAGTCAAGAAGCTACTAGAGAACTAAGAGTTATCGATAAGTCAAAGTGAAGATGTGAAGACTGGAGATCTCTGTAACGCCCTCCAGACCCGGGGTATAAGTCTGGGGGTTACTAGCTAATCACCAAACCTGTACAATCTGATTAACAATTAATAAAGAAATGAAATTAAACCCCTTTAACACTAACCAGGATCTTTTTAGGTTGAAGTATGAAAACAAGAACCACTAACTACTTTTATTACAAACCAACATTCAAAGTCTCACAAACTCTCTTTATTACAAACCATTGTCTAATTCATTTTAAACTAAGTTCAACTTTTATTCAAACACACACACATACTATCTATCAACACTCCACCTGCTCGGGCAACTCAAAGCTTTCTTCCTGGATTGGGATCAACACCTTGGGTATAAGAGGATCCCGAGGCTTGACTCGCTTCTTTACCACTCGAGTCCTGATTGGTTTCATATTCCTTCTTAACTGAAAACAATAAGGTGAATAACAACAAAAGGGGTGAGCCAAAAGTTGCTCAACAAGTCCACAAATATATAAACAGTGTTAAAGCATTTTAAATGAATCTGCCATCCCAGGTATATCTGCCAAGATATAACCTCACAAGAATAGAAAGAAGGTCATTACTGGCGAGTACAAATAAACTAAACTGGACATAAGTTCGCATCTATATTCTGCTGATCAGTCAGAATATAATGCAGATTCATATCTCAATATATAGATCCAGTCAGGTACCCAGGCACTACGGCCCACGTCGAGGCACCAGTCATCCCGGTCCTCAGGATTAAGACACACTCAATCCCAAAATATCATTATCCAGTCCATCGCTTAGCAACCGGGATAATCGGTATGTTGTGATATATTCCAAACACTAGAATATATCAATCTCCATGTGTTACCAACAGAATATGAATCAAGAATCCAAAGAAACGGAGAAATCAAGGATTGAAATAAAATATGAACAAAGGAATATGGATTGTATATTAGTGATCAAGAACAATAATCAAGAGAATGTAAATGTGATAAATATTTGAATCAATATCACTATTCTGAAAGTAGAATAGAGGAAAAACTTGCCTTCTGCGCGACTTACTGCAATTGAATCACTTATGTCTATCACCTTGGACTATTACCGACTCAACTGGCCTGGATGGCTTAGCTTCTGTTGGCAAAACAGACTGGTTAAGTCACGTCGTACTTCATTTGCATCTTGAATCGACTTTAAACCGATCCTAACATCTACCCATGCGCTTATGACTGACTCATGTATTACATATAAGCAAGTAAGACTCGATTAACCACGTAATACACATAAGCACATAAGCACATAATCATTTTTATGGTTAAAATAATTTTTAAAACCAAAATCGACTCGCTGATCGCTCAACTGATCGTTATCTGACTCGTTTCCCATTTTTCCGGAATTTTTCGGACTCGTCTCGGCACATAACTTGACTGATAATCAAACAAGTCACAAAATCAACTAACTTCTAAAAGAAATTAAGCTTTGATATTATTTTTAATGAAAAGGATTAATTTTTCAGAGTTAACAGGCTTTCGTTTCACGCAAAACGGACTAACGGTTGAATTATTATTAATTAAATACTGATAATTCCATTTATTAATCATTATAAATAATTATTACTAATTTTTAAAACCCAAAAATAATTTTTAAATCATTATTTAAGAAAATCAGAATTAAAAATAATTTTTCTATAATTTTTGAAATTAAAATGAATTTATTATGATTTATTGAAAATTATTTGATTAATTATCAAAATAATTAATCACTTTTAAATAATTAATAAGTAATAAATAAATAATAAATAATTAAGAAAATAATTTAATCTGATTTTTAGAAAATAATTCAGAATTATTTATAATATAAATTAATTAATTAAATAATTAATTAATTAATTTACAAAATAAATAAAACTGATTTTTAAAATTAATAAAAATAAAAAGTAAAAATAATTTCCAGAAACAGTTGTCAGAAACCATCCCTGACAAAATCAGATCAAACCCGGGTATTTTACACGGGTCAAACGGGTCAAAATCCGGGTCGTGAAGAACACGCCGGATTTTGCCCAGAATCCGGCCACCGGTGCAGAATCCGGTGAGCCACTTTCAGGCCAAAAACGGAACCGTTTGGTTCATTTTTCACAGGGTTTCAATTCCAAATCGTTCTGGCAATCTAATTCTGGCAATATCACAGAATAACCCTTGGGTCATCTTCTCCGATCAAAATCGACATGAACTCCGGCCAAAAACCCAAATCATTCATTTGTACATAAAATCAAACGTTATATAGTGCAAAATGAAGCTAAGAACATATACAATCAAAGCCCTAACATTACAAGAACCAAATATTCACAGAAATCATCGAGTTGTGTTTTGAAAATTCGACCTAAACCCTAGAAATCGTGAATCATTATCCAATCATCGTTTGTTCAATTAAACACCATGAATCGACTGTAAATCATCTAACAAAGCTATATCAATCATCAAAACATCAAAATAACCCCAGAATCAAAAAGCCCTAATTCGAACATAAACCCTAGAAATCAAAAATAAAAAACGATGCAATAAAACGTGGAATTGATGCAAGAAACAGAAAGAACGGATCAAAACCTTCGATTTGAGTACTTGAATCACACGATTTGATGCTGTAATCAGTGAGAAATCACGACTTGATTCTTCGACCCGAACCTGTTCTTCCCAACCCGATTTCAGAGAATTTTTGGTAATTTTGCAGATTTTAATGATTAATTATAATTAATTAAATAAAAATTAGGCTATTTATAGTAGTAAAAATAATACTCCTAATTAAAATTAAGGGGCTAATTATACATTAAATAAAAATATTGGGCCCTAATTTTTATAATTTTTGAGTATTAAAATTTAATTTATAAATATTTTATATATGCAATATATATGCCAAAAATTCCCAAAATTTGTGAATAATGCAAAAATGCAAAGAAATAATATAAATGAAAGTCCTATAATTTTATAAAAATAAAAAATGTGATTTTTGTGGGGTTTTTGACACCCAATGGGGCCTGGAAAAATTATTTTTCGCAAAACGAGAAAATTTATAAATTATCTAGATGTTCAGAACAAGGCGATTGTAAAAGCCATTTGATGAAAAATAAGGCCCATTATTTTATTTGAAATACTGGCTTTAAAATCATCGTTTGGGTCGTAAAACGTTTGAAATAAAACCTATAAATGCATAATAAAATATCTGAAAAATACCTTAAAAATACAGAAATGACATGGGATACACGTATCACGTAACAATTAGGGTTTATCAGATAATCACACATAAATGACACATTAATTCACATATTTTATTATAATCATGATATAATATAAACGTAAAGTTCCCAGTCATTACAATCTCGACAAGCCAAAATTCTCTTATAGAGAACTGAAGACCTCTACAAGCCAAACCAAATATAGAGTATTGGAGATCTCGATAAGCCAATATACTTATCGAGATGTCAAGTGTTCTATAGACCTAAACTGGAGATCTCGAGGTACAATCTCAAAGTACAAAGTTGCAGATCAGTTCAATATCCAAGATAAACAATCAACAAACAATCCAACAACTGGAGTGACAAGTCTACAAAAAGCAGATTGAAAAATGTGCAAGATCAATGGTAAAGATTAACACTGAGAGAGGAAGATTAAAGTGAACACGGGATGCTAAAGATATGCTAAGCCAGAAATGGAAGATTTGCTTTTCTATAAATAGAAATGACAAGTGACACTTTAGAAAAGCTAATAGCATATCTTATTACACACTGTGTAAACCAGCAGTTAAATGAGTTATAAAGTTAACACTGGTCTGTAGTCAGTTGTAACAATTTAGATAGAAATCTTGTAACACTCTCAAGGAGAAGCTAAGCTCTTTAACATAAAAGAGCCTAGAAATTTTGTAGAAAAATATTCTTAATTTTATTACAAAATTAAGTGAGTTTTGAAAAGATTTGTGTTCTTTATTCTTGCATGTTTAAATTTCTGCATTAACACATTTCTACAAGATTAAATTTACTTTGTTCAACCAAGCCAAATAACATCCAAGAAAAGCCTAAAATAGTAAAACACATTCACCCCCCCCCCTTTTGTGTGTTATTCATTTCCTTACAAGTGGTATCAGAGCAAAATCTGAATGTAAACAGATTTAAGATCTTGGAAGAATGAATACACAGAAAATTAGTAGCATCAAAATTCCTACCTATGACAAAGCTAACTAAACTCTTTGGAAAAAGAAAATGATGTTGTTTATCAGGATGGTCAATCCACTCTACATTCAGATCCTCAAGAATGGACCCTTCATTCCTATGGTTAGAGTTGGGGAATCTACAGATGGAGACATGGTTATCCCAGCTCATTTTGCTCCAAAAGACCCTTATGAGTATCCTGACCCTGAAAAGGAGAAAGTCTCCTTGGATAGTAGCTTACAATTAATTTTGATTGAGTCACTTGACAATGTGATTTACAACAACATTGTCAACTGTGACCCTGCCAAGAAAATATGGGAAAAGATTGAGATACTCTGTGAAGGAACTGGAGAAGTTAGGTCAAACCAAAGAAGAATACTGATTTCACAGTATGAGGGTTTCATGGTTAAGCCAAAGGAAATCATTACTGATGTGTTTGAAAGATTCAATAAGTTGATAAATGACTTGCAACTTCATGACAAATACTATGAAGCTGAAGAAGTGAATGTAAAGTTCTTACTTCCTCTTCCTGATCATTTGGAACATAAAATCTCAGCTGTAACGCCCCCAAATCCGGGGTCAGAGGATTTGGTCGTCACTATGAAACCTCAATCCAAATTAACCTGTTTAATCAATAAATAAATGCCAGCGGAAGATATTTATCATCTATGACCCCAAACTATACCCAAGATCTTTTAAGGTTACAGTTCTAGAAACAAGAATTCCAAAATTCATAAATAAATTTTTCACTTTCTATTAAAACTCTTTTCAACAAATTTCAACTCAAAACTAAACCCACTAGTATAACTTCGAAATGAAGTATACTAGGCCCAAATGAAATACACAACTATAATATAATATAATATAAACAACTTTATACTATAAAACTTATACTAGTCCGTAAACCCTGGACCAACCACCTTCCCAAAAGCTTCTTCTTTGCTTCCTATAATTACGCAGCTAAACAGCTCAAGCTAGTCCTCACTGGAGGTTAAATTTAAAAACAGGCAAGTATGAGCGAAAGAAATGCTCAGCAAGATCATTATAGCGAATATAGGGTCATTTTGATAAAAACCGACATCTGCATCAGCGCAGAACATTTAAAAATCATAATTGCTGAATCATAAAACTCTTTTTGATATGTTCAAGCGAAAGGCTTCAGCAATACTTTGAATCTTGACGAGAATAAAACTCGTAAAATAGTGTTTACGGAAATATCGTAAACCACAATATCATGAAACAATGATTATGGATTGAATCATAAAATTTACTCAAAACTGAACTCTTGAAATTAATACTTATTTTGCTGTCATATCAAATTAGATATCAATACGAACTTTGATGCTCACAACACCCATACTGACGTCAACATCAATAATCTATACTAATACCACCTTTGATATTTAACAACAACGTAAGTATCAGCATAAATCAGAATCTAAATCAAAACTGCATTTTACCATTATTCCAAAACAGAAATAGTTGATAAATCATTATTCTATGATTATCAAAACAACAAAGAAATTTAGATATCAATTTAGATTGGAACCAATTATATTTCATGCTGTTCCCAATGATCAGTCGTGAAACAACACCAGTATCCCGCAGCCATACCGTAAGTATAGGCACTACCCGTATCCGAAGACATACGGTACCTATAGAGCGCCAGAAAAGGCATAACTAGCCTTGAAAGATATTATAACTGGACCGATATCTCGATCACCTACGCTGTAACCAGTAACCAGTAATCATTCCAATTTAAAACCCTTTTTATTGAAAAAGGAGCCGAATCAATCGACATCCTAAATAATTTTATTCCCCCATTCACTTGGGCAGGAATTCTCGCAACAAAATCATCTTTCTCAAAATCCAAAACATTTATAAATCCGATAATTGGATAACTAAAATCACTTGACTATTCTGAACATAGAATAGCAGATGAGTATTTGCATAAACAGAATTATTTAATTCAGCGATATGTAAAACATTTATCTATCTTGAACTGAATAGGGAAAGCAATACTTGCATAATGAGATTTAAAATAAATATAACTTGAACAATAAGTGATGATAGGGATACTTGCATAATTGATTTGAAATAAACATCACTTGAACGATAAATGAAGTCAGGGGTACTTGCCTTTGGGTTTTAGCAGTTAGTCACACTCGCAAAGACGCATCTATTATGACATTCCGTCTCAAAACATCACCGTCTTTATCCTACTAATTGGTCTGCTGCTCATGCAGTGCTGTAACCCATTATTCCATACTTATTCAACTCTAGTCTTCATCCATTCCATCTGGTCTTGATTAACTCGAATGATCCGCATTTATAATTAAAAGATATAGCTTTAATCGCCTAAACGATAATCACTCGACGAACTACGCGTCAAAAGCCTATCGTCTACCCATAAGATAGCCCACATATAATTAAAACAGATAAACACAGGGCTCTTGATCCATATACATACATAATTCACATAGCACCTAAGCACATAACTCACGTATCACATAATTCATATCACATATGACTCGGTTCGTCAAAAGGGTCGACTCGGTACGTTTAAAATGGAAATCGGGTCAAAAATATGATTTTATTGATCAATAATCGACTCAGAATGACTCGTAAAACAAGCGACCTTTCGAAACAAAAGGATTTGGGTCTCGAAAGTATTTTTAATGAAAGCAGAATATTTTTCTGAGTCTAGAGGCGTTCGTTTCATATTAAACGGGCGAACGGTTGATTTATTATGAATTTTTTTAACATTTTTCGGAATTAAAACGGTCTCTGAATCATGTAATAATTAAATAATAGTGCTCGAACACCCGAAAATAATTTTATAATAATTATCGAGCCTGGAAAATAATTTAAAATAATATTTTAAATCTCGAAACTATTTTTCGGAATTTTTAAATCAAAAATAAATAATTAAATCTAATTAAATAATCAATTAAAATTAATTAATAACTAATTAAATTAATTAATTAATATTTAAATTAATTGACTAATTAAATAATTAATTATTAACTAAAATTAATTAACTAAATAATTTGGATTTATTTTTAATTTAAAAATAAATTATCAGAATTAAAATAATGATTTTCAAAATAAAAATGAATTTTTAGAAATTATAAATAGGATTTTGAATTATTTTTAAAACAGAAAATCTCAGAAACAGAATTTTGTAAATCCAGTTGGGTCAAGGGGAATTAAAACCGGGTTGAACATGGGTCGAATTCAGGTTAATGGGTCGGAATTTCGGGTCACGAAGAACGCCAAGAACCGCCGGATTCTAACCCAGATTCCGACCGGTTAAAACTTCCGGCGAAGCTTCGGTTTGGACCCAAAACACTAGGTTCTGTTCGCAACTCTAGTCTTAATTCAATTCTTACAACCCCAACTATTCAGGCAACATAACGGCTAACAACCACAGATCCCAGGTCGTCTTCTCCGACGAGTTCAAGCCGAAATATGGCGAACTCGATCGGAAAAGAGACCAGCCAACCGAGTTCTGCGTTTCTGGACCAAAAACGACGATTCTTATATCAAAATCACGCCTGAAACACGTACAATCGACTACAAGTAACCGAATAATCAAACAATCATTAACAAACCCAGAAAATCAGAAATCAAAACCGACTTTAACAAAGAACTAATCTTAACACTTCCTGAAATCAAACAATATAAATTAATAGTGAAATCGACTCCTATAATTATTTTTAAACTATCTATAACATCATAAACACTCGAAAATCATTCAAAATCAACAACCCAATTCGTGTTCATAATTAAAAAAAATGAAAATTTGCAATACCCCATATTAAGCAATGATGTTGGTATCAAAAGATCGGGCTCGATTAGGGCTTCAACTCGGTTACTAGAGCGTTGAAAACCAACAACTACAGCTCCCGAAATCACTGGATAAAGATCAAGAACGAATTCCCACCCCCAAACTTGTTCTTGGCTTTATTCTATTTTCTGAATTTTTATGAAAAAAATCCATAAAATGGAAATTCTGCAGCTATTTATATTTTCTGGAAAATAAATACCCAAAATAAATTTTGGGTGTTTTTATTCCCATAATTAAAATAATTAAGCCCCAAAAATAATTATTACGAGGTATAATTTTAAAAATGATAAATTATAAAATTTGTATCGGAATTTACCAAATATTGCGAATAATTCCAAAAATGTAAAAATACTGGGCACTGAAATACGAATAATTTTATAAAAATAACAACACGAATTTTATGGGCTTTGACATCCCGAAAACACATAACCAGCATCACATTGGATCGTATTGTATCCGAAAATAGGTTACTTAGCTGCTAAGTAACTGTTAATACGATATAATTTATTACCAGATTTGGATAATTATCAAAACTAAGCTTTTCATAAAATACCATATATGAAAATAATGTAGAAATATCCCGTCTCTCAAGAATACGGGTTTTGTTGATTACTGAAATGATTATCGTATCGAAAATATTGCGCCGGGTCGCGCACGGGTCAAACCGTAATCAGGATTGAAAAAGTCAAAACACGGAAAATGTCCGGAATTACCAGATTAGGTTAGAAAGGAGTTTTCGGAAGAGTTTCAGATTGCAAAAATGCAAAAACAGTTAAAGTCAAACGATTCTCGGCTTTATAAAATAATTTTGGTAATTAAAAAAAATAATTAATAAATCCATAAATTATTATAAAATCATCTAACAGTCCAAAAATTACCAGAAAAGTATCACAATTATCTAAATTTTATTCTGGACATATTAAAATTAAAATACTCAAAGAATATCATATATAAATATTGAAAGCATCAACTCCACTTACCAGATAATTCACTAAAAATCACATAAACAATTCCAAATAATTATAATAATAATATTTGAAAATATGGAATATTACAATCTACCCCCTTATAAGGATTCCGTCCTCGGAATCAGCAGAAGAAAGCACTAAGGTCTTCTAACCAACTTCCCAATCTTGCATATGCAACTTCTTCTTTTTTTCATAATTTCCAATAACACTGCAATTCCTTATACCAAACAGTTACCACGAGAGCTTCACTCTGCAACATTGCTCCATCCACATCTTTTGACCAATTCCTCAATAGAATCGCTTTTACTGATCGCGAGAAAGAAGAATAGAGAGAAAAATAGAGAGAAAAAGAAAAGAAAGAGAGAGATAGAGAAATAAGTAAAGAAATAGATCGACTTCGTTATACGCCACTGATATTTTAATCGCATCGCAGTCCACTGTTGCTCTGGGTAATTACATCACACCGCCTTACTTTGACTTGACCAGGATAACTCAGCTTAACTTGATTGGCATACCTTCGAATATTTGGAATGATAAAATCATGAAATTTCAAAAAGAAAAGAATTTGATACCATAACGGGACCAAAATCTGAATTTGAGAAAAAGTATTGTTGAAATAAGAGAATAATTGAGAGATCAATATGATCAAATGAACTTGGTATTGCGTGTCCAAATTAAGACACTACTAAAGATTGTTAACATTCATGTATTCACAATACACACAAGTGATGGCGTCCCATCCAACTCCTATCACACAGACAGAGATACCTTGTGTCCCCTATAATTAGGGTTGTTCATCTCAGTCAGAATAAAAGAATATCAAAAGAATCCAAAATTAAATGAATAAAACTGAAAAGATTTCAAAGATGATATTTCTGAAGAAAAATGAAATCCAGAAAATAAGATTCTGTAACAAAATGATTAAACGAGTGTTAGAGAATATATCCTCTAACAGATACCTCTTTTGAGAGAGGTCAAAAGAAATTATAGAAAGAGAAGGTATTTCCAAAGTCTTAATACTTATCTTCTATTTAAACTCTTCCGTTAACTCGTCATCTGATTCTAGATACTTCTTCATGCTTTGAGGATATCGAGAATCTTCGTCGTCGTCAAATCGTAGTAGCCTCGAAAGATTCCACAATAGAAGTTTGCAACTGCCAGGAGTTTTGTCCAGCTCAGCATAACCATCTCAAACGAATGCGCCTATCTTAACTTACTCGTTGGTACTATATCCGATAGTCCAACAGGAACTCGATATGAGCTCAAGCGTCCACACATAGCTATACACACTCCTACACACTCTCGTTTCTAGTTTACTATAACCTCAACTCTGATACCAACCTGTAACGCCCCCAAATCCGGGGTCAGAGGATTTGGTCGTCACTTTGAAACCTCAATCCAAATTAACCTGTTTAATCAATAAATAAATGCCAGCGGAAGATATTTATCATCTATGACCCAAAACTACACCCAAGATCTTTTAAGATTACAGTTCTAGAAACAAGAATTCCAAATTCCATAAATAATTTTTTCACTTTCTTTTAAAACTCTTTTCATTAAATTTCAACTCAAAACTAAACCCACTAGTATAACTTCGAAATGAAGTATACTAGGCCCAAATGAAATACACAACTATAATATAATATAAACAATTTTATATAATAAAACTTACACTAATCCGCAAACCCTGGACCAACCACCTTCCCAAAAGCTTCTTCTTTGCTTCCTTTAATTACGCAGCTAAACAGCTCAAGCTAGTCCTCACTAGAGGTTAAATTTAAAAACAGGCAAGCATGAGCGAAAGAAATGCTCAGCAAGATCATTATAGCGAATATAGGGTCGTTTTGATAAAAACCGACATCTGCATCAGCGCAGAACATTTAAAAATCATAATTGCTGAATCATAAAACTCTTTTTGATATGTTCAAGAGAAAGGCTTCAGAAATACTTTGAATCTTGACGAGAATAAAACTCGTAAAATAGTGTTTACGGAAATATCGTAAACCACAATATCATGAAACAATTATTATGGATTGAATCATAAAATTTACTCAAAACTGAACTCTTGAAATTAATACTTATTTTATCGTCATATCAAATTAGATATCAATACGAACTTTGATGCTCACAACACCCATACTGAAGTCAACATCAATAATCTATACTAATACCACCTTTGATATTTAACAACAACGTAAGTATCAGCATAAATCAAAATTTAAATCAAAACTGCATTTTACCATTATTCCAAAACAGAAATAGTTGATAAATCATTATTCTATGATTATCAAAACAATAAAGAAAATTTATATATCAATTTAGATTGGAACCAATTATATTTCATGTTGTTCCCGATGATCAGTCGTGAAACAACACCGGTATCCCGCAGCCATACCGTAAGTATAGGCACTACCCGTATCCGAAGACATACGGTACCTATAGGGCGCCAGAAAAGGCATAACTAGCCTTGAAAGATATTACAACTGGACCGATATCTCGATCACCTACGCTGTAACCTGTAACCAGTAACCATTCCAATCTTAAAACCCTTTTTATTGAAAAAGGAGCCGAATCAATCGACATCCTAAATAATTTTATTCCCCCATTCACTTAAGCAAGAATTCTCGCAACAAAATCATCTTTCTCAAAATCCAAAACATTTATAAATCCAATAATTGGATAACTAAAATCACTTGACTATTCTGAACATAGAATAATAGATGAGTATTTGCATAAACAGAATTATTTAATTCAGCGATATGTAAAACATTTATCTATCTTGAACTGAATAGGGAAAGTAATACTTGCATAATGAGATTTAAAATAAATATAACTTGAACAATAAGTGATGATAGGGATACTTGCATAATTGATTTGAAATAAACATCACTTGAACGATAAGTGAAGTCAGGGGTACTTGCCTTTGGGTTTTAGCAGTTAGTCACACTCGCAAAGACACATCTATTCTGACATTCCGTCTCAAAACATCACCGTCTTTATCCTACTAATTAGCTGCTGCTCATGCAGTGCTGCAACCCATTATTCCATACTTATTCAACTCTAGTCTTCATCCATTCCATCTGGTCTTGATCAACTCGAATGATCCGCATCTCTAATTAAAAGATATAGCTCTAATCACCTAAACGATAATCACTCGATGAACTACGCGTCAAAAGCCTATCGTCTACCCATAAGATAGTCCACATATAATTAAAACAGATAAACACAGGGCTCTTGATCCATATACATACATAATTCACATAGCACCTAAGCACATAACTCACGTATCACATAATTCATATCACATATGACTCGGTTCGTCAAAAGGGTCGACTCGGTACGTTTAAAATGGAAATCGGGTCAAAAATATGATTTTATTGATCAATAATCGATTTAGAATGACTCGTAAAAAAGACGACCTTTCGAAACAAAAGGATTTGGGTCTCGAAAGTATTTTTAATGAAAGCAGAATATTTTTCTGAGTCTAGAGGCGTTCGTTTCGTATTAAACGGGCGAACGGTTGATTTATTATGAATTTTTGAATATTTTTCGGAATTAAAACGGTCTCCGAATCATGTAATAATTAAACAATAGGGCTCGAACACCCGAAAATAATTTTATAATAATTATCGAGCCTGGAAAATAATTTAAAATAATATTTTAAATCTCGAAACTATTTTTCGGAATTTTTAAATCAAAAATAAATAATTAAATCTAATTAAATAATCAATTAAAATTAATTAATAACTAATTAAATTAATTAATCAATTAATATTTAAATTAATTGACTAATAAATAATTAATTATTAACTAAAATTAATTAACTAAATAATTTGGATTTATTTTTAAATTAAAAATAAATTTTCAGAATTAAAATAATGATTTTCAAAATAAAAATGAATTTTTAGAAATTATAAATAGGATTTTGAATTATTTTTAAAACAGAAAATCTCAGAAACAGAATTTTGTAAATCCAGTTGGGTCAAGGGGAATTAAAATCGGGTTGAACATGGGTCGAATTCGGGTTAATGGGTCGGAATTTCGGGTCAAGAAGAACGCCAAGAACCGCCGGATTCTAACCCAGATTCCGACCGGTTAAAACTTCCGGCGAAGCTTCGGTTTGGACCCAAAACACTAGGTTCTGTTCGCAACTCTAGTCTTAATTAAATTCTTACAACCCCAACTATTCAGGCAACATAACGGCTAACAACCACGGATCCCAGGTCGTCTTCTCCGACGAGCTCAAGCCGAAATCCGGCGAACTCGATCGGAAAAGAGACCAGCCACCCGAGTTCTGCGTTTCTGGACCAAAAACGACGATTCTTATATCAAAATCACGCCTGAAACACATACAATCGACTACAAGTAACCGAATAATCAAACAATCATTAACAAACCCAGAAAATCAGAAATCAAAACCGACTTTAACAAAGAACTTATCTTAACACTTCCTGAAATCAAACGATACAAATTAATAGTGAAATCGACTCCTATAATCATTTTAAAACTATCTATAACATCATAAACACTTGAAAATCATTCAAAATCAACAACCCAATTCGTGTTCATAATTAAAAAAAATGAAAATTTGCAATACCCCATATTAAGCAATAATGTTGGTATCAAAAGATCGGGCTCGATTAGGGCTTCAAATCGGTTACTAGAGCGTTGAAAACCAACAACTACAGCTCCCGGAATCACTGGATAAAGATCAAGAACGAATTCCCACCCCCAAACTTGTTCTTGGCTTTATTCTATTTTCTGAATTATTATGAAAAAAAATCCATAAAATGGAAATTCTGCAGCTATTTATATTTTCTGGAAAATAAATACCCAAAATAAATTTTGGGTGTTTTTATTCCCATAATTAAAATAATTAAGCCCCAAAAATAATTATTATGAGGTATAATTTTAAAAACGATAAACTATAAAATTTGTATCGAAATTTCCCAAATATTGCGAATAATTCCAAAAATACAAAAATACTGGGCACTGAAATACGAATAATTTTATAAAAATAACAACACGAATTTTATGGGCTTTGACATCCCGAAAACACATAACCAGCATCACATTGGATCGTATCGGATCCGAAAATAGGTTACTTAGCCGCTAAGTAACTGTTAATACGATATAATTTATTACCGGATTTGGATAATTATCAAAACCGAGCTTTTCATAAAATACCATATACGAAAATAATGTAGAAATATCCCGTCTCTCGAGAATACGGGTTTTGTTGATTACTGAAATGATTATCGTATCGAAAATATTACGCCAGGCCGCGCACGGGTCAAACCGTAATCTGGATTGAAAAAGTCAAAACACGGAAAATGTCCGGAATTACCAGATTAGGTTAGAAAGGAGTTTTCGGAAGAGTTTCAGATTGCAAAAACGCAAAAACAGTTAAAGTCGGACGATTCTCGGCTTTATAAAATAATTTTGGTAATTAAAAAAAATAATTAATAAATCCATAAATTATTATAAAATCATCTAACAGTCCAAAAATTACCAGAAAAGTATCACAATTATCTAAATTTTATTCTGGACATATTAAAATTAAAATACTCAAAGAATATCATATATAAATATTGAAAGCATCAACTCCACTTACCAGATAATTCACTAAAAATCACATAAACAATTCCAAATAATTATAATAATAATATTTGAAAATATGGAATATTACATCAGCAATCAGGGAAGGGAGAGACTTGAGCAGAATAACTCTGGAAGTTCTATATGGAATTCTCAAAACATATGAACTAGAGATGATTCAAATGAAATTATTGAGATCTGGTCAAGGACATGTTGTGGATGGCTCAAGTGCTTTAATTGTAAATGAAAGCCAAACATTTAATGATGAACTAAGATCTCAAACTCCAGTTGCCTCAACAAGTGAGCAAAGAACAAATGATTCACAGGAGCAAGTCATTCTGGAATTGGAAAAGGATGAGTTCTATACTCTTGAAGAACTGGATGAGCTAGATCAGTCAATGGCCTATTTAGCTAGGAAATTCTCTAATATTAGAGTAAAGAAGCCAGGATACTTCAAGAATAAAGGACAGTCCTTCAACAAAGACAGTAGCTGGAAGGAAAAAAGGAAGTACAATTTTGATAGTAAGAATGGCTATAAAATTGGATATGTTGACAGATCTAATATAAGATGCTTCAATTATGATGAACAAGGCCACTTTGCTATAGAATTTAGGAAACTCAAGAAAGCATAGAAAGACAAGGCTTATCTTGAACTTAAAGCAAAGTATGAAGCTCTTCTAAGGAAACAGCAAAGTAAAGCTTATATTGCAGAGGGTAAAAATTATGATGACTCTGAGAATGATGAAGATAATGAATTTGGTAATTATGCACTCATGACCCTGGAGCAAGGAGAATCATCCTCATCTAAATCACATACACCAACTCTTACCACTATTGATTTAAATATGAATCAATATAAGGAAACTGTTGAAAAGATGAGCACATAAATGTTTCACATTCACACAAGCATGGTTGCTGCTAATGAAGAAGTTAGCAGATTAACAAAGATAAATGAGAAGCTTGAAAGTGAGAAGCAAGAAACTAAATTGTTGTTGGTGGAGTTTGAAGCTTTAAAATAAGAAAATGCTTATCTAAAGAACAAGCTCAAGTGTGCAAATGAAATTGAAGCAGTGCTAAGGAGAAGCTGGAAAAGAATGAAGTGAAGATGAAATCTTTCAGAAATGCATCTGAACTGGTCGGACAGTATCATGAGAAGAATAAGCCATGTGCAAACATTGCTATTGGCCTTGACTATGATGCCATGAAAGACAAAAAGAAGACTATAGGTGACAAAGAGAAAGCAAAGAAAACTGAGAATGCTCCAACCTTTTTGAAGGAGGTTAATACACCTATATTCAAAGCATGTGAATTCAACTTCAGTGAAGAAGAATTGATTATCAAGCAAGAAATTGTTGATGAAGATAAAGAGAAGAAAACTGAAGAATCAGTTCAGTCTTCCAATACTGAAGAGAAGCTTATGAACAAACAAAGTCCCAAGACTCCTGTAAAAGAAACCAAAACTGAAGATGCAAGAAAGAAAAAAAATAGAAATGGGAAAATAGGGATAAACAAAAGCAATAATTTCGCTTATGTTGCAAATGCTCCTAGAAAGAAGTGTGAAAAATATGGCTCTGCAAATCATCTAACTCACCTTTGTAAAAAGGTTGTTAGCAAGCCAGCTAAAGGAACTTGCAAATACAATGAAGCAAATTCAAATGATCCATATTCATTCTGTGACAAGTTTGACTGCATTCCTTGCAACTTGAAAGTAATGAAGAGTTACCACAAACTGAGAGTAGACCTTAAAGAAACAAAAAATTAGTCCATATCAGAATGAAAACATGCACAACAGTCACTGAATTATATTTTTTCTAAAACAACTCATTCTACTTCTGCTGTACAAGTTACCAAGAAGAAACTACCCAACACTGCTTGGGTTTCCAAACACACTGAAGACTCATTATGTGCAGGGTATAGTGTGGAGAGTCATCTAGATCATAGACAGTGGATATTCCAGGCATATGACAGGTGGTAAAGCCCTGCTATCACAATTTAAGAGAGAGGTTGGCCCTTTGGTGACCTTTGGAGACAACAACAAAGGATTCACAATGGGATATGGCAAAATTGTTTCTGGAAATATTGTCTTTGATGATGTAGCACTGGTAGCTGGTTTTGATGTGAATCTTCTCAGAGTTGGAAAATTTGCAGAATAAGGTCTTAAGTCTTATTCAACAAAGAAGAATGCACTGTTATCAACAAGAAAACTGGTGAAGTTGCTCTGAAAGGAGCAAGGAAATGAAGCTTGTCTGTTGCAGATTTTAACTCAACAAATAAGGATGGTGTTTGTTGCTTCTACACCAAGACATCTGAAGAAGTAAACAAGCTCTGACACAATAATCTGTCTCACTTGAATTTCAAGGAAATTAACATTTTGTCCAAAATGTGTTGGTAAGAGACATGCCTAAGCTGGAGTTTATTCAAAGTTTGGGAAGTCTGTCATAATAGAAAAATGAAGAAACTACTCAACAAGAAAATCATGAAAAAGAAAGATCATCCCATACACCTGAATTTAACTCCACAAACTCAGGGGGAGAAAGAGGATTTTTTAGATACTTGAAGAAAACTCCAAACTTGGGATTATGGTATCCTAAGGGAACTGGTTTTGAAGCTGTTGGTTACACATATGCAGATTTTGCTGGATGAAGGGTTGACATGAAGAGTACTAGTGGAAGCTGTCAATTTCTCGGACAAAGACTTGTATTTTGGTATAGCAACTAATAACAATCTGTATCAACTTCTACAGCTAAAGCTGAATATTGTACTAACAGAAAAATAATTAGCTAACATTTTTACTAAACCTTTGCATGAAGCAACTTTTACTAGACTTGTAGGTAAAATTGGAATGCTTAACTCTTCATCCTAAGGCAAGAACTCATCTAATGTTTTGCAGCAGATTAATCTCCAGTAAATCAATATTAATTTGATTAAATTGGAAATTAACTGAAATATGAATTATAAATATTTCAGAAATCTCTGCATATTTGTTTTTCAAATTCAAATTCAACTTGAAAAGTTTCAAATTCTAAGTAAACTGCTTAGTTGTTAATTTATATTCTTAATATATAAAATTAACACAAGACAGAATTACAAAAACCAAAAGTATATAGAGAACTGTGTTCTCGATAAGTCAAATTGACTTCTTGACAAGTCATTTTAGGACTTCTCGAGTGAGTCCTCGATAAGTCAATTGCTGACTTCTCGAGTGACTTCTCGATATGCTTAATATGACTTATCGATAAGTCTTTGTAGAGTTCTCTAGTAGTGTCAATTCACAGAGTTCTCTACAAGTGTAATTTTTGACTTATCAATAACTCAGAACTGAAATAATTTAATTTAATAAAATACTTTTGGTAAAATACTTTTGGAAAATTTATTCTAATTTTATTTGAATTTATTCAAATAAAAGTTGGAATTAATTCAGTCCACTTTTTGGACAAACTGGGTATTTATTTGACATCTCGATAAGTCAAATTTGAGTTCTCTAAAAGAATAATTTAAAATGACTTCTCGACATGTATTTCATTTCTTAAAATGACTTCTCGATAGACAAACTCCAAACTTCTATTTTTGAGTTCTCGACAAGTCATTTATTTTACTAAATACCCAGACTTCTCGATACATACACATACTTACAACTTTCGAGATCTAAATTGACCTAGCCTTTCAAGAAAAAACCCATTTCTCACTCGTCTCTACTCCTTTCTCAAAAATTCTTCTTACCCATTCTCTCTTACTAAACTACAATGGCACAAAACACTATTAGAGCAACTATCCCAGAGAAAGGAACAAGCTTCTTGGCTTTTACTGATGCTAACCAAGCCCCTGACAGTTTCAAGGGGTTTGTGAAATTTCTGTCTGAATCTTACATTGCAGGAGCCTTGACTGCTATTCTAGTGTTGTACCTGGTGTGTTGCATGCTTTTTGGACTACAGCTGTGGTGAGGAATGTGATGCATGATGATGTTGTATCCTTGGTAGTGACTTGCTCAGTTGGAGGTCAACAAATTGAGTTTAATGAGAAGGATGTGAACCTAGCTTTGGGACTGCCTACTACAAATCTGGTGGAGGTACCAGCTCCTGATGAGCTGATTGAGTTTCTGGACTTCATCAACTATGGAGAAAGAATCAACTTATCAAGCCTGAACAGAACTAATCTAAGGAAGGAGTGGTCATTCATTTTTGATACAGTGGTGAGAGCCTTTACATACAGGAAGACAGGATATGACAACATTTTAAGTGTGGTGCAAAAGTGGTGTATTCAATTGCTCACAAAAGACACTTGAATGTTGGTCTGCTGATCCTGGAAGAACTTGCAACCAGGCTAACTATGCCCCTGTCAGCTAGAGGTAGGGAAATTTTCTTCCCTAGATTTATTATGTCCACTTTAAATAATAAACAAGCAGACATACACCTACTGAATGCTATAGATAGTACTAAATTAGGCAATTGTAAGCAAGTGTCCAAAATAATATTTAGCTCACTTACTACAAAGAATAAGGTCAATGTAAGTCTGAAAATCACTCCATTTATGTTGGAGAGGTTTAGGACTTACCCTTATCCTATGCCTGACATGAGATCTAATGCACAATCTAGCATAGCTATGATTCCTAACCTGTGGAAGTACAAATACAGGAACACCAACAGGGATCTTCCCAAGCTGCAACCACTCTTTCAAAACCCTTAGAAGCTAGGCAACCAACCACCTCATCTTCTCAAAAGGATGAGGTGAGTAAAAAGAAGAGAAAGGGGATAAACCTAGCTGTAATAACTGAGAGTGGTGAGGAGAGAGCTGAAAGAGAGACACCTCTGGTCAAAAGATCCAAAAGGAGTAAACAATCTGAGTTGACCACTCTACCCTCCTCTACATCCTCCCAACAGGATGCAGTTGTAAAAACAACCAGGAGTGAGTCTGCACAGCCAGCACAAAAAGCAATTCAAGTGTATGGTAGGAGGAACAAGGAAGGCACACACTGTGAGGACACATCACTTGAAGCTTCCTCATCCATTCAAGGGGAGCTGCCAACACTCACAACTGGGCAACAAATTCTTATAACTAAAATTTCTTCTATTCCAACTTCACTTGAATCCACTTCTCAAGTGCAACAAAAATCAAGTGATTTAGCTCAAGAAGCTTTGCTTACCACCCAGACACTCTATTTAGATGGTGAGAGGCTACATGCTGGGGTAGACCTTGATGACACCATCACAAACATGGGGAATTCATCAGTCTTTACCGAAGACCCCATGGATACTTCTAATGCATCTTCATGTACAAAAAAGTCTTCACAGACTGAAATGTTTGAGGGTAGTACTCCTGAGGGGGAGCTATCTAAATCCTCTCCAATTCAATTAGAGGTTCCTCATGTAGGGACAACTCCCCTCACAACCCTAACATAAATTGCCTTTGCAGTTGAAGCTAGGAGTACAATTGCCCATGATCCTGTCATAAGGGAGGCAAGCATAGCACATTCAAGTGCCAGTGTGTTACAAGACACATAAGGGTTTGAGGCTGATGTACATGACAGTAACCCAGTCAAATCCCCTCCAATTCAATTGGAGGTTCCCACTACAAGTGGAGGATAACACACTGTCAAAACCACAGAGCAATCTGTGAGTCAAACTGTGACCCCAGTCATAGGTGTTTCTGATGAACCATCCACCTCACAACCTCAACAACCTCACATACTCTCTCAGTGGATACAAGAATCCACTTCTTAACCAACTTCTATATTTGATCTACCAGTAGAGCAGATATCTGGACTGGCCAACATCTCACAACATCTCCTGACTTCAAATATGAGCAACCAGGACTATCAAGCTACCATGCTTGCTTACAATGAAGAGGTTGAAGAGCAAAAGGAGAAAATTGTCAATGATGTTGATCCAGATGGAAATGTGGATGCATGGCTGTCTGATGATTTTACCTTGGAGATGAATCAAGTTCTGGCCAGATTCAGAGAAAAGTATGTTACTATTCTGGGAAGCAATACAAAAGACTTGAGTCCAGAAGTTGTCTATGATGCCATTACAGATGTATACAAAGCTCAGCTCAAAGCATTTCATCTGTTTGGTAAAGCTCTTGAAATCAAGCTTACTGGCCATGAAGACAGAATAAGAAAATTGGTGAATGAGAAGATGAACAAGATCATACCATCTCAAGAGCAAATCTTGAAGAAATTCAAGCATTTTACTGAGCAAATGGCTAGGATGGATCTTGCCTCTATTGAGAAGGAAGTCAAAAACCTCAAACTGTCCTTCGCCAATCTCCATATAGTGATCCAGCAATAAATTACTCACTCAAATGAGACCAAAGTCCAGCTGGATCAACTTCACCAGAGCAGATATCAGCCTTCAGCTTTTCTAATGGAAGGGATCAAACGGTCTATAGAAGAACACTTTGGCACATCTTGCAGCTCTTATCAACCTGGATCCACTTCAAGAAATCTGCAAATTCAGTCTCTACAAGGTCAAGTCACAATATTGCAAGATTCCAACTCCTCTCTCACTGCCCAAGTTCAGGACTTGACATCTCTTGTCAAGAGCCAACAAACAGATATCCAAACCCTGGTGGACTCCCATAAGCATCTTCAAATGTAGAATTCTATAGCTTTGGGAGCCATCATGGGTAAACTCAACATACCACTACCTTCTCTACTTGAGCAAGTAAGGCCTGAAATTCCTACTCCCCTTCTAATGCCTGTCAACAAGACTAAGGGGAAGATAGAGGCTAGGTTGACACGATTAAGGTCATCTCAAGAGAAAGTAAAGGGTGTTGAAAAGAAATCTAAAGAAGTTGATCTTGATATGGAGAGACTTATTAGGTCTGCTGAAGGACCTAGTCTGAGAAGAGAGTTTGAAGAACTACTCAAAGCCTTAAAAGCTTCTCTCAACAACAATCACTTCACATATAAAAAGGCCCTGGACAAGATAATTAATGTCATAAGAGTGATCAAGGTCAATAAGGACAACTTTCTGGAAGAGAAGATAATGGTTAATGTAAATGACTCAGGGACAGACAGATGTATGCAGGTGTCCCTCAATTGTCTTGTCTCAAGGAGGGCATCTGAGTTAGATATCTTTATCAGTAAAGTTAAAGTTATAACTCGTGAAGATATCATGATATTCACTGCACTAAGAGATGCATAAGTTGATGCCTTTCCTGAAGCATATCTACAACCAAGCAAGGGTATAGCATACATCTGTCAACTACCAGACAATTCAGACATTTCAATATCCCCAATCACCGTGTCATGAGCAACAAGAAGCTTGTCATGATCCTAGGATCTAGCTTAAAAGCTAAGAAAAATAAGAACAATGATGATATATAAATGATAAAGCTACTGAGGAGATATCTGGAAAATGCAGAAGCCAACTCGCCCAAAACACAGTTCAACAAGGATGACTTGGATGATGATGAGCAGAAGAAGAATGATCAAAATCCCTCTGGCTCAAATCCTAGTCATTCCAGTAAGCCATCTGGGAGCAAGGGTGGAGAGAAGAAGAAGGAGGATGACAAGAAAGATGAAGAAAAGAAGAGAAGAGGTGAGAGGAAGAGTAGAAAACCTCATGATGAATCAGAAACTTAAACAACCCTAAAAATCTAAACACAACCAACACAAACCTCAGCTCAACCTACAACATCAACTATCTCGAATATCAAACCTTCACAAACATCTAAGCCAAAATTTCTATACAAACAAACAGCCAATTCTTTCCTAAAAATTCCAATCACCTCAAGCCACACCAATCTCAAGAAAATGACAACGCTACCTTTAGCCAGGTCTTCACTAAAATTCAAGCTCAAATCTGTTGGGAGAAGATCTAAGAAAGTGAAGCCTACAATGAAAAGAGAAGTCACTAAAAGGGCCATCTGTAATTGCTTTAAGGAATATGACTTTCTACCCCTAAATTGGTGCACCTCAGATGAAGACCATTTCCAATATCTAGCTGAGGAAATTGTTAGAGTTTGGATTGTATCCTTGAGAGAAGTCAGAATTTATTTTGAAGATGGTACATTCACTCTTCTTAACAAAAGTTTAATGGATTCTTTGGCTTCTACAGAAATTAAGAGAGTGATAAGTTTGTTAAAAGGTTAGGATACTGCTATAAGGGCATGAAGATCATCTCTAGCTGAATGATTGATTGAAAGGGAGGAAACAAAGGAAAGAAATGAGGTTGAAGCTGAAGAAAGAAGAAGGAGGCATGATGAAGAAATAGACATGTACATAAAAAGATCAGAAGAGTTGAAAGCAAAAGGAATGAGCATAATTTCTAAAGATGGGAGATTTCTAAACATTAGAGCTGATGGATTCTCAAGATTCTGCCTAGAGGTTATGGACCAAGGTTATCCTAAGGCAGCAACATAAAAACTTGTAGAAGCTCTAAGTGGAACACTTATCATAGAAGAACTTGAAATTCTTGACCATTTGAAGGATAAACTTAGAGAAGAAGTAGATGTAAAAACTGTCTTTACCCGAGTCTGGTAATCATTGAACCTTGTGAATATTATGTTGTACAACTTGTAATTCTATCAAGCTCTATGTATTAGTTTTATTCTCCATCATTTCAAACTTGGGGTTAGTCTTGTTAACGGGCATGAATTTGTGTTAAGCAATCTTCTCACAAATGAGGGAGATTGTTGTAAAAGACATGCCTGTACTTTAACAAAACTAAGACATTTTGTCAACCCTAAGTAAGTTGTATTGTTATCTTAATCTGTATTTTGTACTTGTAACATTTAAAGTCTGTAAAAATGTCAAAGGAGCAGACTGAAGCCTTTTTCTATAAACAGTGTGGCGCCCTCCAAACCCGGGTCAGAAGTTTGGGGTCCACAACACAAACACAACATATAAACCTGTATATAAGATATTATTTGCAATGACCCTTCTTTACATAACCACGGATCGCAACAGGTTAAAGTATGAAAATAAGCCACAGCCTTAACTTTTATTACATCGTACAAAATCCCGACTAATTTAACTTACAACTGATAATAAAATTATTCTTACAATCTTACTATCTCACTACCGCAATAAGCTCCTGCTAGCTCGATCCACCTCAATCTGGAATCCTAGCTCGTACATTGAACTGGGAAACCTCGCTATCAACCGTATCCTTCTTAACTATAGAATACATAAAAAGATTCGCAAGAGTGAGCTAACTAGCTCAGCAAGTCACAATGACAATAATTGAGATTAATCAATGATCAAACGAGATGATTCATAGGAATCAAGTTTATTGCTAAACAATCATTAGAATTGGACATTCATTTTAAATTTTTAAAACCAAGGTTAGGGTGCTGATCAGTCACGCACTAACCCCGAGCAAAGCACACATCACTGCTCTAACTACTGGATCCAAGGCACACATTGGCCTAAATTGACCATAGATATGGTCTGACCACGAATCTGGTCCACATATATAAAAAAAACTATCCAATTCTAAAGCAGTTCAATATGATAAACAATATAATTCGATAAACAAGATCATAATCAATGATGGTTAAACACTTGAATAAAAACATAAAGAAACTCATGGATATCTCAAGGGTATATCAAGGTATGTATAAGAAACGGTTTTCAGTCTGTAAAATGATCAGGTATTGGACGAACACTGATTTTTCAAGGTATAGTTCTTTGATGTTATAAAGAATGGTTGGAGTATAAAAGTTTCTGTGTTTTCAAACAATTTTTGCTCCAGTGTTTGGTGTTTGGTAGTTATACATTTGGGGAGTGGTATCATATTTGTGTGATTTGGTATCTGAGGATCAACAAAGGATGGTTTACAAAAAAAACAAGGCTTACGGCTCAAGATCAAGAAAAATCAGGGTTCAAGGGTAAATAGTTTAAAGCATTTGCAATATAAACAAGAGTTATTTTGAATAAGAGCGACATGTTATGAAACAGTTCGAAAATAATTGCGATATATCTTGAAGAAAAGTTCGGAAGTACTTGCCTCACAGGGCTTTACAACCATTATTGACCGACTCTAAGCCGACTCTGCCGCTCAGGCTTTATCGTCCCGTCACTAGTCCATATTAGATTCGACTTCGACACTCAGGTTTTTCTATTGAAACTCTACTGAGCTCGTCGACTAACTACGAGGTCATCTATAGTCCATTGTCCACTTTCAGGTTCTCGATTATAACCTACAGGGTCGAAATACCCTACGTTAGATGTCTAGGTATGCTTGACATATCCTCGATACCAATTCTACCCAACGATATTCAAACCCGACTCGTAATTATGTATATTATAATAACACACGCAACAATTAGGGTTCACAATCTCAAAAATTGGTTCGGTGTTCGTTTTTAAAAAAATATGTATACTCGTCATTTTACGAAATCAGGGTTATTGGATTTTAACAGAACATTCACCACAACCGACAATCAAGTATGTATATATATATATATTCCCTCGACATCCCGATAATTACTGGATACGCTCCCGTGTTTCCGTAATTCGATTTCCCGGAAATCGGGCAGCACTTCCTTTATTTATCGGACTAACCCGTCGAATACTATCGACGTCAATCACAGCAATCAACTCGTCAAACCAGCAATCAATCCAATAATCAATCCCATAATTACAATTCATCAACCAAATTACGTGCTCGACTTTGATATATAATAATAAATTTTTGTACCGAAAATAATTTTACGTACTAATCATTATTTATATCATTTTAGGACTCAAAATGATTCATCACAGTCCACCGTCCACTCGTAAAAATTCATCGCGGACGGCGGCAAAATTTGCGGGTACCCGATGAAATCCCGGGTTTCCAACGCAAAACTCAACCGATTATTTTAAAATTTCCGCTCGCAATTATTCATATCACGAAATTTATTCAAAATAATTTCCTGCAAAAATAATAATAAACTTAAATCAGAAAGTAACTGAACCAATACATGAAGCAACAGCACAGGAAACAACAACACAAACACGCGGCCACGCGCCGCCTCACGCACCAGCATACACAAACTCACGCACACCCATAGTACATACTCAGAATCGAGATAGAGAGATTGAGAGAGTTCTGGAGAGATTAAATCAAAGAGAGACCGAGGGTAGAGGCTGAACACAGGCTCCATTGAGGGTCTGTGTTTGTGTTTTGTTTTGTTTTATTTTATTTTATTTTATATTTTTTTTTCTTTGCTGTCCCCTAATGACTGTACTACACGTGTACTGCAGTTTGTATAAATTGGACACGTATCACATGAAAATAGATAATCATCCTGAATTCCAAATGCTAACCCGCGATTCGCAATTTTAACGAATAAACGCGCGAGTAAATATTACTAAAAAAATTGCCTAAATAATTTTAAAATTTACAGAATATTTAAAAACTAATAAGATAAAATTTTTGAAATTTTTAAATCACTTTTGAGTCGCGCTAACATATCCGCAGTTCACAGTTAACGAACCGAGTTGCACTTAAAACAAATTCAGAAAATCACGAAAATAGTCTTAAAATGTTATAAATATCTCAAATTTAATAAAAACATAAATTTCAAAATTTTAAAACAATTTCTAAAACTCAATTTATACCCGTTTTTATCAATTAAACGAATCGACACACGGGTGAAATTAATCTCAAAAATTTTCAAAATAATTTTAAAATTCTCGGAATATTCCAAACTCAAATAAATATGAGTTTCATAATTTTTGAAGACTTCTAGAATTAAATACAGATTTTTCAAATAAATGTAATCAAAAAATCATATAGAGTTAAATAATTGATGAAATATTGATTTCTAAATTTTATAAAATCCCAAAAATAATTATTGTAATTATGAAATCATAAAAAAAAATTTAGAGACATTTTAAATATTTATGCAAATAAATTTGCACTAAATTCACTTTTAAAAGTGAAAACGATCGATACAACTCAATAGTTAATTACACAGACAACCCAGTACACCTTTATTCACACAGGGATCATAATAAAACAACACATAGCGATCAGAACCAATACACATATTTTATTTAACTATTTATTTATTAATTACACTTTTAAATAATATAAAAGTATACGAGTCGTTATATCCTTCCCCCCTTAAAAAGATTCTGTCCTCATAATCTGGTTTAACTAAATAAGTGAGGATATTTGTCAAGCATATCTAACTTTAGGTTCCAGGTAGACTCTTCTACTCGGGGATTTCAAACGTATTTATTATTGATATATCCTCATTTCCAAGGATTTGCCTTGATCAAAAATTTGGCTCGATCATTATATGTTTTACAGACTTGGACCAGAGCCCATTTGCTCCTGATCAATCACTTGGTTCGAATCAGACACTTATCGCTTTAACATTGACACGCAGAACACAATATATGTACACACTGTTGTGACGGTCACATCAACTCATGGACATCTTTACCTATATTCATCAACACCTCAAATGGTTCACTAATTTTAGGACTTAACCTGTTCCTTTTTACTCAAACTTATCCAGTTTTTTTCAAGAAGAAACTTGTGCTAACACTACTGGTCCTATTTCTATACTCATATTCTCTCTCGATACAATCTCGCCTTCTTTCTTTGTCTACTCCGAGCTGCTTCAATCAATATTATTACGATGTTGGTGTGCTGAATTAACTTAGAATTTGACAACTTTCTTTCTCCCGCTTTATTTCAATAAAAATGGGGACCTACACTTGCGTTCTCATCAAGCTTGGTAAAGTGGCATTCCAAAGCTGACATCGCTGATAAATGATCATTCTAGTGTTTCCTTAAAACTCAACCTCTCCACATATCTTGTTTTTCCTGAATCGCTTCCTCACTTTGACTCTTCGCTTAAGGATGGTAAGCAGTGCGCATTTTCAAATTGGTTTCCAAATATATAAACATTTCCTATTTGTTTTCATCAGTTAAGGCTGAAAAGTAATCTCATATATAAACTTTAGATTCCACTATTTCCAATTCGTTTATTAACTCCTCAGTGATCTTAATTACATCCAATCCCTTCTTTCTATACAAGGCATCTGTTACCATTCGGCTTTGTTTAGGTAGTTGTTAATGGATTAATCAAAATCTTTTGTTAACCTCGGTCAAAATTTATACTTGAGAGCTCAATGTATAGTTGCTCTCCTTCTCATCTTTGGGGAAAAATCTTTGGGCATTCCACACAAACTTTCTTATTCTTTGAATAGCTAAGGATGTTATCAATAAATACAATTTGCTTATCCAAGTAATCCTTATACACCATGTCCCTTAATTCCTTATAGACAATTGATATACTTGTTATTTCACATAATATCACCAGAGCTTGCAATGCTCTTAACTCACTTTAATCGTAAACTCTGATATGTTCTCAAGTCGGATCTTAAGTTAATCCCCGAGATATAACATACTTCTTGAATTAGGTCTCGTAAGTAGTCAATTCTTTATAGGGTCTCACTTCTTCTTATTCGTTGTTTTTTTAAACTCCCGATAATCAGTACATACTTTTATACTTTAATTCCTTTTTCTCCCTTAATATCACTGGTACATTTCCCGATTTGCTTCTTATAAAACCACTTACTGGGTCTGCCTTATCTACTAGGCCTTCAATATTTCGCCTTAATCTTTTGACATGTCCACACTTCCTAATCCATTTTGAAATTTCCTTCTTATACCTGGTTATCACTATTTTTCTTTAAATTTCCGTATATCTTGGCATTTTTTCAATAAATTAAATACTTTGTATTGTGAATTCCCTGTGGAATCTCATTCCTTAATCCTTCTACTTATAGCATCCAGGTGCTGGAAGAATACCTAGGAATATCGTGATCGTTCTCCTGGGCACATAAATTTCCTTTTTCTAACCGCTAACATCACGATCCATTATCTTCTCTTGACATCTCCTTATCTCTCCCTTAACAACTTCGACTGAAAGGTCATAATATCCATCCTTGCTCCTTTTTAGATTATAAACTCTGACTCCCAATTCCAACTTCTAAAATTCCATAGAAAATTCTTCTGGTACAGTTTCTATGTTCGTTTTCTCCTTTTTGCTTATCGCTTTCCTCTATCTTTGCTTTTCCTCGTGAATACATACTTCAACCTCTTATGGTCCGTATAGATCTTGCACCTTTCTCCATACATCTCATGTTTCCCAATCTTTCAAAGCGAATATTATTACTGTTAATCCCACATTATGAGTAGGATACTTCTGATCATAAGGTTTCGGTTGTACGAATGCATATACAATAGCTTTATTGTGTTGCATCAACACACATCCTATTTCCTAATGAGAAGCATCACTATAAACTACCAAACCTCCTTGATACTTTTAAATTGATAAAACAGGTGATGTAACCATTGTTTCATTTAAATTCGCAAAACTTTCCTTCACCCTTCTCCACTTCACAAAACTTCTTACTTTTCTTGATTAGCTTCATCAAAGGTATTGCAGCTTTCAAGAAATCTTGCACAAATTTGCAATATAACCGGTCCATGGTAAAATTTCTTACTTTTGTTGGTACTTTTAGCCTTTCTTTATTTATAGTAACTTTAATTTCTACTGGATCTTCTTTGGTCTCCTTCTCACTGATTACTTATGCTTTCTATCATGAAAACTTTCACCTTACAAACTTTATATACAACTTCTTTCATCTCCGACTCCTCAGTTGTCATTAAATGCTTCGCGTGGTCCTCCGTTGACTTTAAGTAACATAATTACAACTCATCCAGATATTCCTTAAAGATTATGTCCATAGGTTCAATCTCCAATTGGTAACGCCCAAATCTTAAATCAATTTTAGAAAATACTTTGCTTCTTCTGTTTGATCAACAAATCAGTAGTTCGAGGTAACATATACTTACTCTTTATAGTAAATTTGTTGAGCTTTCTTTAGTCGACGCATAATCTCATACTTCCATTTTCTTATTAACAATTAGTACCGGTGCACTTCATGGGATCCACTGGGTTTAATCCCTTCTTCTTCTAGCATCTCTTGCATCTGCTTTGCTAACTCCCTTATTCTAACTGGTGTCATTTTATGTAAGACCTTGGTCACTGGCTTCGTCTCAGGTGCTAAGTCAGTCACGAACTTCATTTCTCTATCTAGAGGAATATTGATAACTCATCTGGAAACATATCTTGAAACTCCTTAATTGCTATAAAATCTTCAAGTTTTGTTTGCTTCTGACTTTTATTTATCTCATAATCACCATAATGCTCATATCTTGATCACCGTAATCATCATTAACAAATTCTTTACCTTCTTTAATCTTCTGAACCTCATCACCTTCTCATTTGGCGTCCTCAGAATTATCTTTTCATCACGACGGTCTGTCTGGACATCACGCTTTAAAAGTTAATCCATTCCCTAGAATAAAGTCAAATCCTCTTATCTTCCATGATATCAATTCTTCACAACTTATTGCCAGAAATCTCAATTCCACTATTTGTACTCACTTATTTAACAACTACACGTTCTTGACTTACTAGTCCTTTAATCACAATCTTATCAATTCAACAGGGTAATTCATCTTAACAAAACCTTGGAAGCTAAACAATCAAGTTGCTCTTACATCTTTCAATACTTTAACGTATAAAGTAACCACGATAATCATTCACATCACCACATCCGTACTCTGAATAACATATTTTACAGGAAAATCACAATTTCTCGTCATATGTCCTTGTTTGCTTTCCATGCGTGAGAATCCAATGAACTTTTCCCGCTTGGTCCATAATACGTTAATTTCTGTTGAAAAACTCTTGCAAAGAATGACAGTACAACGAAACAACTAGAAGGATTCATAATTCAACAAAAATTAGAGTTGAAAAGAAAGAAGAAACAAGGATTTGAATATGAATGAGACAACCACATTAGTATTTAAGATGGCCAGTCTTTCATACCATTTGGCATACAGCACATGATTAGGTGGCGTCCCATCCGACTCTTCGTCTTTCTGACAAAGTGTCTCATCATAACACTGTTTGTCCTAATCAGAAAGCAAAACTTGAGGAAAACAATTAAATTTGAAAGGAATACAGTATCCTCCTTTTCGATATCATCATAAGGAGTTTATTAAGAAAAGAAGTTCATATATTTTTAGGAATTAAAAAGGAATATATGCTGCAATATTGAAGACAAGAACGACACCATTGGTCACCATCCATATTTCACTTGTATTCATCTTTCGAGCTTGTTCGATCATATTCCCATTGTTCCATATAATAATTTTAGAAAGTACGCTGAAATGTCTTTGCAAATTAAGCATTATGGTAGATTCTTACTTGTTAAGTCTTGCATCCCTGACATCGCACCTACACGTATAATACTTTAACAATTCAATCATAATGGCGTTCTTATCTGATAACTTCGGGCTTCCTCTTTTAATTTAGAATAACCACGAACCATTCGACATAACGATCCTTTTGTTAATAATATTCTTCTTTTAGAGAGGTCTGGAAATCTTTCCAATCTTCTTCGATCACGCTCCGGCTTCTGTTAAATCAATAAATTCTTCGAACTCTGATAGTCCTAGTAATTGAATGTATAGTTACTCCGTACGCTGATTCTGTTGTAAATTTTATCAAACAATATGTGCATCTTATTGTTAGGAATAATCAACTCCTTCATAATCGCGGGTTACTTTATCCTCTGAATTAACAATACTAAGTCTGAAACAAATACCCTTCCAGGTAATCCGGGTTTTCTAATAAACAAGAAACTCAAGTAGTAACCTAACAACCAGTATTTAAAACTTATTTTATTCAGAAAAGCTTTTAAAAAAAATTGTAAGGAAAAATCTTTTTCGAAAACTTATTTGAGAATTTTGAAAATCACAAACCTGGTTGTCCTTACTATATGAGTTGGTTGTTGTTCTTCCTACATATAACAAGGTACCGAATTAAATAAACGATCACATAAAGGTCCGTTCACTTCAATCTACCTTTTCTCCTTCATCGTGTCCATTTACCTTCCTTAATCGACAAAACTTCAGTTGTCGTTGCATGCTATCTTACTTCACATCAAGCTTCCATACTGGCAATACTCCCGATATCCACTATACAATCGTTAAGTGGAACAGGCTATCCAATAGTCAACAAGTCGGCTAATGTCACATCATCTTGTTAAAATATATATCACATCATCATAACACCATTATCTAATTCCAAGAAATCTCCAGATCCATAATCTTCTCTAACTCTCTATTTTTAACACTTATCTACTCTATTCCACAAGCTAGTCATGGGTGGCCTAATCACTAATAGCTTCTTGTAACCAGGTAACAGCTATCCTCCGAAACACTTGAATCTTCTTTCTAAACTTCTTCTCACCTTTATTTGTATCTCAATACTCACCATTTACTATGACTCCCGCATCCATCCTCCTAGGTACAATAGCTTCATAGGACAAGTTTTAAACTGAGGGTATAGAACAGGGTGTAAGGTAAACTGAAGAGATACACTCACAGCCGAATGTCTAGTAAAACAAGAATACACATATGGAGGTTCTTAAATAGGTCGTCTCATATCAAGAGGTGGTAAAATAGCGTAGAATAACTTGAAGAGGGGCAACTGTCATAACAGAAGGTAGTACCATTAATACTGATGGAGGAACAAGGTGCAAATCAAATCTGAGAGAGGATGACGATCCTCGAGCGGAAAGCTTCAAGCGATCGGATGATACAGGGAAATCAGGATCTGCCATTGCCATTGTCTGGAAATCACCTCGCAAGTTAAGAATCCTGAATTGCAACACGAACCGTGCCGGAGACCTACTATGAAATCACACTCAACCTCACAACGTCTTATCTTTCTATTTCATATTCCTAATCCTAACCCTCTACCCAATCCCGACAATCTAGGCTTGTTTCAGTGACTTATAACCTGTAGCTCTGATACCAACCTGTGGCGCCCTCCAAACCCGGGTCAGAAGTTTGGGGTTCATAACACAAACACAACATATAAACCTGTATATAAGATATTATTTGCAATGACACTTCTTTACATAACCACGGATCGCAACAGGTTAAAGTATAAAAACAAGCCACAACCTTAACTTTTATTACATCGTACCAAATCCCGACTAATTTAACTTACAACTGATAATAAAATTATTCTTACAATCTTACTATCTCACTACCGCAATAAGCTCCTGCTAGCTCGATCCACCTCAATCTGGAATCCTAGCTCGTACATTGAACTGGGAAACCTCGCTATCAACCGTATCCTTCTTAACTATAGAATACATAAAAAGATTCGCAAGAGTGAGCTAACTAGCTCAGCAAGTCACAACGACAATAATTGAGATTAATCAATGATCAAACGAGATGATTCAGAGGAATCAAGTTTATTGCTAAACAATCATTAGAATTGGACATTCATTTTAAGTTTTTAAAACCAAGGTTAGGCTGCTGATCAGTCACGCACTAACCCCGAGCAAAGCACACAACGCTGCTCTAACTACTGGATCCAAGGCACACATTGGCCTAAATTGACCATAGATATGGTCTGACCACGAATCTGGTCCACATATATAAAAAAACTATCCAATTCTGAAGCAGTTCAATATGATAAACAATATAATTCGATAAACAAGATCATAATCAATGATGGTTAAACACTTGAATAAAAACATAAAGAAACTCATGGATATCTCAAGGGTATATCAAGGTATGTATAAGAAACGGTTTTCAGTCTGTAAAATGATCAGGTATTGGACGAATACTAATTTTTCAAGGTATAGTTCTTTGATGTTATAAAGAATGGTTGGAGTATAAAAGTTTATGTGTTTTCAAACAATTTTTGCTCCAGTGTTTGGTGTTTGGTAGTTATACATTTGGGGAGTGGTATCATATTTGTGTGATTTGGTATCTGAGGATCAACAAATGATGGTTTACAAAAAAAAACAAGGCTTACGGCTCAAGATCAAGAAAAATCAGGGTTCAAGGGTAAATAGTTTGAAGCACTTGCAATATAAACAAGAGTTATTTTGAATAAGAGCGACATGTTATGAAACAATTCGAAAATAATTGCGATATATCTTGAAGAAAAGTTCGGAAGTACATGCTTGACATATCCTCGATACCAATTCTACCCAACGATATTCAAACCCGACTCGTAATTATGTATATTATAATAACACACGCAACAATTAGGGTTCACAATCTCGAAAATTGGTTCGGTGTTCGTTTTTAAAAAAATATGTATACTCGTCATTTTACGAAATCAGGGTTATTGGATTTTATCAGAACATTCACCACAACCGACAATCAAGTATGTATGTATATATACATATATATATATACATATTCCTTCGACGTCCCGATAATTACTGGATACGCTCCCGTGTTTCCGTAATTCGATTTCCCGGAAATCGGGCAGCACTTCCTTTATTTATCGGACTAACCCGTCGAATACTATCGACGTCAATCACAACAATCAACCCGTCAAACCAGCAATCAATCCAATAATCAATCCCATAATTACAATTCATCAACCAAATTATGTGCTCGACTTTGATATATAATAATAAATTTTCGTACCGAAAATATTTTTACGTACTAATTATTATTTATATCATTTTAGGACTCAGAATGATTCATCACAGTCCACCGTCCACTCGTAAAAATTAATCGCGGACGGCGGCAAAATTTGCGGGTACCCGATGAAATCCCGGGTTTCCAACGCAAAACTCCACCGATTATTTTAAAATTTCCGCTCGCAATTATTCATATCACGAAATTTATTCAAAATAATTTCCTGCAGAAATAATAATAAACTTAAATCAGAAAGCAACTGAACCAATACAGGAAGCAACAGAACAGGATACAACAACACAAACACGCGGCCACGCGCCGCCTCACGCACCAGCATACACAAACTCACGCACACCCACAGTACATACACAAACGAATTACACACACAATACACGTACATATACATACGACCACATGTATATACACGCAACAACGACAGAAACAAACCGGAGAAAATACCGGAAACGGAACCGCGACGGCAAAGCTTGGAACAAGGAAGAAAAGGGACGGAGGAAAAGGGAAATAGCGGGGGAAATTGAGAGAGAAAAGAAAGAGAATGATTGAGAGGGAGAGAGAGAATCGAGACAGGGAGATTGAGAGAGTTCTGGAGAGATTAAATCAAAGAGAGACCGAGGGTAGAGGCTGAACACAGGCTCCATTGAGGGTTTGTGTTTGTGTTTTGTTTTGTTTTATTTTATATTATTATTATTTTTTTCTCTGCTGTCCCCAAATGACTGTACTACACGTGTACTGCAGTTTGTATAAATTGGACACGTATCACATGAAAATAGATAATCATCCTGAATTCCAAATGCTAGCCCGCAATTCGCAATTTTAAGGATTAAACGCGCGGGTAAATATTACTAAAAAAATTGCCGAAATAATTTTAAAATTTCCAGAATATTTAAAAACTAATAAGATAAAATTTTTGAAATTTTTAAATCACTTTTGAGTCGCGCTAACATATCCGCAGTTCACAGTTAACGAACCGAGTTGCACTTAAAACAAATTCAGAAAATCACGAAAATAGTCTTAAAAGGTTATAAATATCTCGAAGTTAATAAAAACATAAATTTCAAAATTTTAAAACAATTTCTAAAACTCAATTTATACCCGTTTTTATCAATTAAATGAATCGACACGCGTGTGAAATTAATCTCAAAATTTTTTAAAATAATTTTAAAATTCTTGGAATATTCCAAACTCAAATAAATATGAGTTTCATAATTTTTGAAGAATTCTAGAATTAAATACAGATTTTTGAAATAAATGTAATCAGAAAATCATATAGAGTTAAATAATTGATGAAATATTGATTTCTAAATTTTATAAAATCTCAAAAATAATTATTGTAATTATGAAACCATAAAAACAATTTTAGAGACATTCCAAATATTTATGCAAATAAATTTGCACTAAATTCACTTTTAAAAGTGAAAACGATTCGATACAACTCAATAATTAATTACACAAACAACCCGGTACATCTTTATTCACACATGGATCATAATAAAATAACACATAGCGATCGAAACCAATACACATATATTATTTAACTATTTATTTATTAATTACACTTTTAAATAATATAAAAGTATACGAGTCGTTATAAACAGTGTCAAACCTAAGAATTCAATCTGGAAGAAGATCAAGAAGATCATGCCTCAGAAGAATTATGAAGAAGTTTGGAGTTGAATAATATGTTTTAGGAACAATACTTTAAGTCAAGATCTCAACAAGTCACATATTTAAAATTATGGAGAAGTCATTCGAGAACTCCAGAATGGCTTATTGAGAAGTCAGAAAAGCTACTAGAGAACTCAGAGATATCGACAAGCCAAATTGAAGACATGAATATTGGAGATATCGACAAGTTATTTCTTCACTAGAGAACTTAGAGTTATCGACAAGTTTACATTCATTAGAGAACTCTGAGTTATCGATAAGTCTAAGTCTACTAGAGAACTAAGAGATATCGATAAGTCAAAATTTAGTAGAGAACTCAGAGATATCGACAAATTAAATTTTGACTAGGGAACTCTGAGATATCGACAAGTTAAATTTGACTAGAGAACTCTGAAATATCGACAAGTCAAGAAACTACTAGAGAACTAAGAGTTATCGATAAGTCAAAGTGAAGATCTGAAGACTGGAGATCTCGACAAGCCAAAATTCTCTTATAGTGAACTGAAGACCTTTACAAGCCAAACCAAATATAGAGTACTAGAGATCTCGAAAAACCAATATACATATCGAGATGCCAAGTGTTCTATAGATCTAAACTGGAGATCTCGAGGTATAATCTCAAAGTACAAAGTTGCAGGTTAGTTCAATATCCAAGATAAACAATCAACAAACAATCCAACAGCTGGATTGACAAGTCTACAAAAAGCAGCTTGAAGAATGTGCAAGATCAATGGTAAAGATTAACTAACAGAGGAAGATTAAAGTGAACACGAGATGCTAAAGATATGCTAAGCCAGAAATGGAAGATCTGTTTTTCTATAAATAGAAATGACAAGTGACAGTTTAGATAAACTAATAGCATGTCTTATTACATACTGTGTAAACCAGCAGTTAACTGAGTTATAAAGTTAACACTGGTTCTTAGTCAGTTTTAACAATTTAGATAGAAATTTTGTAACACTCTCAAGGAGAAGCTAAGCTCTTTAACATCAAAGAGCCTATAAATTTTGTAGTAAAACATTCTTAATTTTAATACAAAATTAAGTGAGTTTTAAAAAGATCTGTGTTCTTTATTCTTGCATATTTAAACTCCTGCAGTAACACATTTCTACAAGATTAAATTTACTTTGTTCAACCAAGCCAAAAATATTCAAGAAAAACCTAAAAACAGTAAAACACATTCACCCCCCCGCCCCTCTGTGTGTTATTCATTTTCTAAAAATTATTATTTTAAATTTAAATTGGTAGAGTAAGTCAATTTTAATATCAAGTGAAATGATATAAAGTCGATATAAAATTATATATTAAATTGATAGAATAAATTGAATTCAATATTAATTATAATTGGAATTTAGAATTTAAATTGCGATAGGAATTTGATTTTAATATCAATTAGAATAATATATATAGTCGATATAAATTATAATTTAATTTGGTAGAAAAAGTTGGCTTTAAAATCAATTAGAATTAGAATTAATATTAGCCGGAGAAAATAAAAAAGGTAAAGTATTTTATTTTAAAAATGTAATTGTTTTTATATACTAATTAAGTAAGGGTAATTATGTAAATTTACAAAGTAACGTACAACCAAATTTTCAATTTTTCGTCTATTATACAGTAACTAGCATGATAACCTTTGCACGGGTCACATTAAATTTCATTTTTTATTTCTTCAAATGTGGTGATAAGGTCGGTTCATTTTTCGTAACAACCCACTTCATGTGTCTCAGTTCAATCGTTGGTAACAGTTAATCGATATTTCTCGATCTTAAAATATGAATCATTCAGTAAGTAATATATATTGGTAACTCTAAAATAATTATCGAGTAGTTTTTATTTATATATATATAAAATTGTAAATTCTTATAATCACCCATGTATATATATTATAAGAAGTTGTCGATAATATCATTACATGATAATAAAATGTATTTTAAATATTATTGTACAAGCATTTCTGATTAAGTGTACATCTCATCTATTAAGTCTATATGAAATTATTCATAAATTTTATTTTATAATTTTCAGTCACACCGCTATAATATATGAAAAAAATTATTGGATGATTATAATAATTTTGAATCATTGTATTTTTGTATTTAGTTATTTAAAATTTGATTTAGCCTAAATGTTTAAATGTTTGCTTTTAAGTTAGATTTGTAAAATAACAATTTTATGCATAATTAAGTGCAAAAGTTGAGATTATAAATTTAATAATGAAACATATTCATGACAATCCCATATAACTTTTTAGTAGGTCAAATAAAGTATTTTTTATGTGTTAACCATGCTGAAAGTACAAGTACAATATTTTTCATAAGTCTCACATTTTTAACTACTTTAATTCTTAATTACTATATTTTTAATAGATCTACTATCACTTTTATCGATCTTTCGGCCTTATATTTACCCCAACTTAATTCAAAAGGTATCCTACCTCCTCATTTCGGTCACACTTGGTCTACATACTATCACCTTAATATATTTTAAATTCGCTCGTCTTCATATATGTACATTATATTTTTTTGACCGCCTCTTTTTCAACTTTGATGACTTTAAAGTTGCTAATCATTCCTAACTCATACCATATCTCCTTCATATATGATAATATTTCACTAAACTTTTCAGATTATATCGCTTTTAAAGCGTGGTGATCATATTCATAACTGGGATGGTGGATACAATAACGATATATGTTATGGTATATAAGACGATCTACATTTAAAATTCATGATATTCCATCTAAGCAGATTAATTTGTTTGAATTTTAGGATATGAAAGTTTTTTGTATTTGCTTTTCATTATCAACTTTGATAATGGATCTAAATTAGAAATATGATATATAAATTACTTATGATTTTATTTAAAGAATTATTTTTTAGCCTAGTAATATGTTTAACGAATGCCAATTAAAATAGTCGATCTAATGTATGTGTAATTTATGTAATACAAAATATGGATAATAATTAAAAATATAATATTCGTTTAACTTATTCTTCATATAATTAGAATTTTAATCATTACATATTCATGTTATTTTTTTAATATACATATTAAATTATCGAAAGGAGAGTGTTTTAAAATTAATATAATAGGTGAGCTATTTAGAAATGTAGTTAATGATTTTGAGAAATGTACCAAATATTATGTTGGTACAATGGTTGTAGATGTCAGATTAAGTCATTCACCCCATGAGGTCATGGGTTCAACTCCAATTCAATGCTTTTTTTGACATTAATATGATTAAAGGGCATAGAAGTAATTTATTAAATAAGTTCAAAACCCATGTTGACATATAATAAATATAATAGATAGATATAGATAGTATAAATTATTAAGTAGGAGTAATTAAGTAATTCCACACCATACTAACCAAACTTTCAATATCTAATATATAATGTAGACTCTAATATGATTAAAGGGCATATAAGTAATTTACTAAATAAGTTCAAAACCCATGTTCACATATAATAAATATAATAGATATAGATAATATAAATTATTAAGTAGGAGTAATTAAGTAATTCCAGACCATACTAACCAAACTTTCAATATCTAGTATATTATAATGTAGATAAAATTATATAAAATATAGCTGTCCGTGTTATCTTCAGAAAATGATCAATTTTGTTATTTAAAATATAAAAGAAAATATGTTTTAGTGAAAACATATTCGATTAATTATTATTATAATATTTTATTAAACATAACTGCTCGTGATATTTTTGAAAAAAAACTAAGGTTTTAGTCGTGAAAAATAAAAGGATAATGTGTCTTACTTGACAAAATTATTTGGTTTATATATTAATTAACAAAGGTTAATTAAGTAAAAGTAATGGAACAATTAAGTAAGGACAGCATGTAGTGTACGACCGACTGTCTACTAAATTTTTAAAATTTCTTTATTATATGCACAATTGTTGTTTTTATTTTTTTATGTTACGATAAATTTTAATATTTTATGGTGGGATTCGGACTTTACCCCGTTATGATCATAATTTTTAGGATTAAATCTAACGATTTTTATCGATTTGGTTTGAAATATTTGATGATTGTGGATTAAGTGACCGTTGAGTGACCAAACTACCGATAAAACTTTTATAGTTTTGTATTTAAATAATAATATAGATATATAAGTTATTCGACTTCAAAAATCAAATATATTTTTTTTTAATTTTGTTTCTGTAATTGAATTGTAAGATAGTACTTACTTTAATCATATTTGTCTTTACATTTATAGGAAAAATTATATAAAAGAAATATTTGTTTACTATGAATCCGTACGAAATATATATGCAACAGCTTGATGTGCAAATGATTTTGAATTTTGCATTGTTTTAAGAAGACAAGGTTTTCATTGTCTTAATGTGAGATTGTTTTGTTGTCGAGTAATAGGATGATGATGCTGGTGATGCTAAGTTGTTTTTGTAAAACAGGTAAAAAGAATTTATGAATTGCTAAAGTCAAGAAACTTAGCAAAGTCTTTAAGTAAAATAATAATTAAATAAAACAAACAATTAAGTAGCTGAAAAAAATAATTTGTTAGTTATTAGTGGTTATAATATTATTATTTTATTTTATTAAATAAACTTGTTTGTGATATTTAGATGAGTAATTTTAATTGAGAGAAATAAAAAAGGTAACGTGTTATAGTCGAAAACGATTTTTATTTCTTTTCCTAAAGGTTAATAAATTTTTTAAGTAAAGTAAGGATAATTCGGTAAATTTAGGGTGTACCAAAAAACAGGTATCGTGTCAAATTTTTTAAAATTTCGTCTTTTATATAATAGTAATAGATAGATTATTGAGGTGTCAATATTGACAACATTGATTTAGTATCCTTTAAGTGGGACAAAGATAGTACTGTAGGCTTAAAATGGACATTAGAAACTTCATTAAAACCATTAATGTACACAAATGATGCTAATTACATCATTTTTAAAATTCCAGGAAAAACTTATTTTCATAAATGAAAAAACAAAACAAAATAAAATAACTATATTAACCTGTTTTTATCATCTAACCATATTATGAAGATGGATTGGAGCACCAGGCCTGACAGTGATGTTACGCATTTGGGCTCACTATCATGGAAAGTATTTCATCAATGTCTCGTTTGCATTCCATGTGCTCATTAATTTTTATAAGGCCCAACATGTCCATTTTTTTATCTGGTAACATACTAGGTGAGTCGGATCCTTTTTTTGCACCCATATTATTCCCAACGACGTCGTTTTAACATCCCATCGTTCCTAAATTCAGCGACATATTCAACCCTAGACAAAAATAGCAGGCAGTCTTGACAACTGAACCCCCTGCATTCCCCCACTACATACGTGCTTCTCTCACACACTGCCACGTCATCTACTTACAAGACGTGTTAGAATTCGCTTCAACACGTTTATAATCTCCTGTGACGCACCCTACAGTAAGAAACCATCTCATCAAATCCAACCGCCCAGGTTTATTTATAAAATGGACGTCCACGTGGGGTAAATTTGTCTCAGTAAAATCACTCATTTCATTCAAATATATTAAATAGGTCATTACTATTCAGTTTAACTCAATTGGGTTACTAATTTAAAAATTTGTATCAAATCAGTAATTAAAATGTTAAAATTTTGTATCAATTTAATCACTGGCAGATGGTTTATTTAATATAAATTTTAAAATTAGTGATTAAATTAAGTCAAACTGGTAATGACATATTTGATATATTTGAATCAAATGAATAGTCAAATTGATATTTTCCGAAAATAATGGGGGTAAATAAGATAATGTTAATTAATTATGATGAGGATAAGGCATTATCCTTGTTCATTTTTATTTCATTATTTTCCTCATCTTGTCTGTATATCTCTACACACCTATACTTACAAAATATATATAGGCGGCTCTATGTGTTTATAGTAGATTTCACAACCATGTCGATTGCGTTTCAGAGTAACAGAATGGATCCTTCAGGTTTCGATCATACCATGTCGTTTAAGGCGATCTACGATTCTTCTGATTCCGGCAGGCGGAGGCTGATTTCGCCGCCGATTGCGGCGGAGGAGAGGGCGGTTGAGGATGATTCGTGTAGTTCGTCTTCGATTGGGAAGAATAGTGATGTTAGTGGCAATGGATCGTCGGACGGCGAGGTTGACTCCGGCGACGGCGAGGTTCAGAGCAGTTTTAAAGGCCCGTTGGATTGTTTGGACTCGCTTCAAGAAGTTTTGCCTATAAAGTATGTATCTTTATTTTAAAGTTTGCATTTTTTGGTTTTTTTTTAATTGTTAATTGATGTTTTATTGTGTTGTAAAGTTTTTAACTTTAATGGTTTGATGCTTATGTGGTTTATGTGTGTGTGTAAATATTGCTTAGATGGAAATGGAATGTTTGATTTCATGAATAGGACATCACAAATGTGAAATTTTTATAGTTGTTAATTGCTGTGAAACGTTTTTCAATTGAGTGATCTTGCTGTAGAAACTTGTTTGCGGATATGAGATGATTGTCGTAAATTGTAATGGTAGTGTCTTGTATACGTGATGTATATGAGAGTCCGACAACTGAGATGTGTCTTCAATGAATGAGCATAAAACTTGAATAGTGACAGACCTGATATGGAATGATTGTGAACTCTTGTTTATTCAAGTTAAAGCTTTTTTCGGAGGAAAAATAATTTTATGTAAAAGAAGACGACTGTTGTCATTGTTCACTAGGAGCAAGAAGTATTGCTATCAGTGAAGACTAGAAAGTTTGTTAGGTATGATTTGCTTTATATCTTTTTCTCCAAAAAAATGTTCTTGATGATTAATGGTCCCCATTCTAATGTTTGGGATTATTTTAGGAGAGGTATATCCAATTTCTATAGTGGCAAATCAAAGTCTTTTACAAGTCTGGCGGATGTTTCATCTTGTTCCTCCATTAAAGACATTGTGAAGCAGGAAGATGCCTACACCAGGAAGCGGAAGAACTTGCTTGCCCACAGTAATTATTTTGACAAGAGTCGGAATCACAATCTAGAGAACAGCAGTGGCATATCAAAGAGGCTTGCTAACTTGAGTAGAAGCTCTTTAGCTTTGTCTGCTATGGTGAGCAGCTCAGAGAGCAACAGTAGCAGTGAATGTCTTGATTCAAATTCATCATCACCCAGTCCCTGTTTGCCACCTCTGCCTCCGAATGGTAGAAGATCAAAATCACCTAATAATGGAATAACGCCATCACCTCCAACACCTGAACGGAAATTTTCTCCGTGGAGGTCATTCTCTCTCTCTGATTTGCAACAACATGCTGTAACTGCTACTACAGAATCTGCGTTGGTAATTGATAAAAGAAATGCTGAGGATGAGTGACACTGGCATATAAGGCGAGTTTCTAATTTGGCCCATGAATGAAGTTTAAACTTGATAAATGTTTATGATGTTATGTTCTTGTAAGAGTTGTTGTTTTGTAGTTGTTTCTGTTATTTAACAGTTTTGAGGTAGATTCTAATGGAACAGTGCCCTTTCCACTTTTTTTTTTTGTATAAATGTGAAATGTGGTTGAGTAGCTGGTCTAAGCAGTGCACATAATTAGTTCGTTATTTTCTGATTTTGTTTATTTTTGGGTTCGCAAGACCGGTTCCTAAATTCTTGTCACTTGTCATTGTCCCCCCTCCCTCCCTATATTCTTGTCCTGTGAAAGATTTTGTTCCATCACCTTAATTGCTGGGCACACAAGCTGTTGTTCCCTGCAGTGGATTAGATACTGAATGATTGTATTTCTCAGAGTTCAATGTTACTCGGTACACAAAATGCAAGTGTTGCAAGAAATGTAAAACGTAGAATGTCAAAAAGGAAAGTACAAGTGAGGTTGCTTTGTGGATTTAGGAAACGGAGTTCAAAACATAGTGCCGAACTAGATTACAATAAAGTGCAGGCAGCACCTTCCAATCAATGCAGACCATATTTCAATTGCAACTGCAAGCAACGGGGGTTCCTGCCTGCATTTTTTTTCCGGAATCTTCACAATCCGGTTTAAGGATATAATTTGATATTCAGGATTCTTCATTTCTGCAAATTGATTTTCTTGTTTTTTACTAGGAGTGGTTTCTATATTTAAGTCCTGCGAACTACGGCCCTTTGGATACATCGTGGGAATGAGAATGGAGTGGATATATCGTGGGAATGAGAATGGAGTGTATGGTGTTATGATGGGTTTCATTTATCCACCAGGAGGTGGGGTTTCATTCTTCACCGCTAAATAACTAATCCAAATATTATCACTTGGATTTAAGATTTTAATTTTCATTAATCGAGGACATTAACCATTAACAGAACACCCCTATTTATATTATCCTTGTAGTTGTAGTTGAGACTTGCGCTTGAAAAAATTTGGTGCATGAAAAAATTTGTAAGAAAATGCAAAGACTACTTTCTGAATACCTTATTTTCGGTATTTCATATAGTCAACATATTTAAGTTACTCTTACGCTTCATCAGTTGGTACCAGAGCCAGCAGCATCATGTGTCATGCCACCACGTCATGACACGGCGTAGAACCATTCATTGTCATCGCCGAAATATTTGTCTCAAACAAGGAAAACGAGCCCTCACTGGTGATGACAAACATTGTTAGTGATTTTTATCATATTATAGATGCAGGTAAGACTTTGTACGATGATATTCACGAAGAACATATTCATGATGATATTTGGTGATAATATGGTGATACTATTTTGGTGATACTGGACACTTCTAGTGGTGCAATTGCTCTTCGCCAAAGATTTAAGATTCTTGATTATGCAGAAGTCTTTTTCATTTCACTTGTACAATTAATAAAAAGGTATGTCATTTTATCATTGAATCGGGCAGTTGTGAGAATTTTTTGAGGTATCTTGATACTACTAACTTTCTGAGTACTCATATTTTTCATCTTTGAAAAATTTCTGCAATATAATGCCTAAAAATACAATTACCCAAAAAGTCAAAACACTAACAAATCAATCAAGTTAAATCAACATACCAAAGTCAGATCTACATCAATGAAAGCACTCACAATCTCCGTACAACCAAATTAACACAAAACTTATCAATATAATGGATCTAATCGGCATATTGATTAGCAAGCTCTGATATTAATTCTTAGGTCCAAAGTCTAATTATAGAGGGGTGAATGTGTTAGATATTGAATGCAACAATGCGGGGGGGGGGGGGGGTGAATGTGTTTCTTGAATTTTTAGCCTTTTTAAACTTATTTGGATTTTAGGTGAACAAAGCAGTTTAGATTTTGCAGAGATATTGTGTTCACAGAAATAACCAACAAACACATTATTTTCAAAACTCACTTAATTTGTATTAATTAAGTTGGTCTTGCTACAAATTCTGGGTTCTTAAGAAAATAAGTACACAGCTTCTATCTTGAGAGAATACAAGAAAATTTAGATATGTTAGTTACTTGTGAACTAAGGACCAGTACATGCTTTATAGACTAGCAGCACGAATTTACAAGACTTACACTAAAATGTACTAAACTACTTTCTAAAACAACCTTTTTCTATTTCCATTTCTAGCTTAGCAAATCTGTGCAGAATCTTGCAGGTCTGTGACCATCCTTTGTCCAGATAATCTTGGCATTTGATCTTGTATTCTTCCAGCTACTTTGTACACTTTTCAATCTAGTGAATAGATCGTTTGTTGACTGATAATCTTGAATCTTCAACTTGTCTGCAATCTGTATTTGAGAAGCATGTCGAGATCTCCAGTTTGTTCTATGGAGAAGTGACATCTCGATAAGTATAATGACTTATCGAGATCTCTGAGTTCTCTACAGGTATACTTGACTTGTCGAGGTCTCTAGATCCTTGCATGTGAAATGACTTGTCGATATGTCTGAGATCTCTACATGTAGAAATGACTTGTCGATATCTTTGAGATCTCTATATACACATTTTGACTTGTCGATATATTTGAGATCTCTATATGAGAAATTAACTTGTCGATATCTCTAATTCTTCATATCTTCATTTGACTTGTCGATATCTCTGAGTTCTCTACATGCAGAAATGACTTGTCGATATCTCCAGTTCTCTACATCTTCATTTGACTTGTCGATATCTCTGAGACTTCTCTACAAGCCATTTTGGACTCCTTGATAAGTCATTCTGGAATTCTTGAATGACTTCACGATATAACTTGGTCTGCGACTTGTCGATATCTTGACTTAGAATATTTTTCATAGAACAGTTTTATTCAACTCCTAGTTTCTACACTTTTCTCTGAGGCATGATTATGGTTTAATCTTCTTCCAGAGTTTATTCCTTAGCTTGAATCTGTTCAGTCTAACCTTTTTACAGACTCAAGAAATACAATACATAATACAAAACTGATTATTAAACAACTAAATCTTAGGATTGTCAAAGTGACTTAGTCTTGTTATTATACATGCATGACTTGCACAACAATCTCCCCCAATTTATGAGAAGATTGTTTATCACAAATTCATGCCTGATAATAAGACTAACCCCAAGCTAACATCAATTACATAAAAATTGAGAGATTGACAAATATAAACTTTTATACATTTGATGATTACATAAGTTCAACAATTACAACCATCAAGTGAATTTTTCATAGCCCGTTTCTTTCCTAATGAGGTCCTTGAGATTTACTAATACTTGAAGTTCTTCAATTATTTTTGTCTCTCTTAATGCTTCCACCAGTTTGAGCCATTCATCCAATGAGTAATTGAGGTAACTAGTTCTGAATCTTGAAAATCTGCCAAATTGAATGTTCAGAAAATGTCCATCTTTTGATACTCTACTCAGCCCCCTTGTCTTGAGTTCATTTGATCTCTGTTCAAACATCTCTATCTCCCTGGCATACTGCCTTTCCCTTTTCTCCCTCTCAGCCTTTATTCTTACATGTATTTCATTCCTTTCTCTCAGCCTCTCAGACATCACAACCTTCCACATTCTTGTACTGGTATCCTTGTCCTTCATCAAACTGATCACCCTCTTCGATTCTGTGGTTGAAAATATTTTTATTACTTTCCTGCTAAGCAAAATGAAGGAGCCATCCAAATCGTAGATTCTGACTTCTGACAAAAAGATAACCCAAACCCAAACTTTGACAATTTCTTCAGATAATTATTAGAAATAGTCATAATCTGTTATGCTCATGTTTAGAGGCATAAAATCATCTTGGTTGAAGCAGTTCCAGATGACACCAACATCAGCTAACATTTTCCTTGGTTTTCTCCCAACAGTCTTGAAGTGAGTTTTGGTTGGAGGCTTGAATGAAGGTAGGTTTGTGATTTTATTTAGTGTGACTTGGCTGGATCTGATTGGTATCTTGAGTAAGGAGTTTGCAGTTTGTTTATACAAGAATTTATGTTTTTGAGGTTGGATTGGTTGAGTGTTTGTTTGGCTTGGATTGGATTGGGGGTTTGAGTAGGTTGGATTTGTGAAACTTTTGCTTCCTGGACATTGTGTTCTGTGACTCCACTTCATCACCTCTCCTACTTTTCTTTCCATCTTATTTCCTCTCTTCTTTCCCCTTTCTCTTCTTATACACCTTGCTGCCTGTTGCTTTAGAATATTGACTTGGATTTGAGCCAGAAGATTTGTGTTCATCCTTCTTCTGCTCATCATCATCCAAATTATCTTTGGTGTTGAATTAAGTTTTTGGAAACAACTTATCAGCATTTCTCAAATATCTTCCCAATATCTTTATCATCTCTTCATCTTCTACAGTCTTGACCCTTTTGTGCTTCAAGTCAGTTTCTAATGTCATGATCAACCTCAAATTTCCCATGACACGGTACTTTGGAATCATGAAATGTTTGCACTTTTTGGTTGATGAACAGATGTAGGTCACTCCCTTGCTAGGTTGGAGATATGCTTATGGAAAAGCAGTTATTTGAGCCTTTTGAGTTTATTTAGCAAGAGAGTGTCCTCTGGAATCACCCTGTTGACTTTGTTGATTAGGATGTCCAGCTCAGATACTCTTTTAGATATGAGATAATTGAGAGACACCTGCATATATCTGTTTGCAACAATCCTCCTCTTTTGAAAGTTATCTACAATCATCATTATCACCCTTGGAAAGTTGATATTTCTATCCAAAGCCTTTTTGTAGGTGAAAAAGTTGTTGGTTAGAGAAACTATGAGAGCCCTGAGCAATTCATTAAACTCTTTATCCAAACAAGGTCGCTCAGCTTCTTTCTGTAGTCTTTCTTTCCCAACGTCAACTTAGCTTGTTTGAACTGTCGCTTGGCTGGATGATGATTTTAGCAGTCTGGCTTCTATCTCCCCCTTAGTCTTGGTAGCATGAAAGATTAGAGGAGTAGGAATTTCAGGCCAAACTGCTTCTGGAAATGCAGGGAAGAGGAATGTTCAAAGCCCCCATAATAGCTCCCAAAGAGATATAATTTTGCATTTGTAGGTGTTTGTGGGAGTTTACTAAGGACTTGATATCTTATTTTTGACTCTACACCAAAGCTGTCAACTAGAAACTTGAGTTGTGAAAGAAGCATTGGAAGACTGTAGTGATGAGATTAAAGCTTGCAGATTTTGGATTTGTAGGGGTGTTGATGTAGAAAAGGATTGTTGTGAGCTTGATGCTTCCAAAGGACCACAGAATTCTGCACATCATTCTTCACCTCCTCTATGACCAAGGCTAAAGGTTCAAACCTAGCTTTGTAAAGTTGATCCAGTATAACCTTTGGGTCATTATGTTGAGTGATTTGCTTCTGGATGACTTCATGTAGAGCTATGAAAGATTTACTTAGCTTGGACACATTTTCTTCTACAGGAGTGAGAGAAAGAGCTTGAAGTCTGTCTGAGAATTTATCAAACTTGGTATTGATTTCTTGAAATGTTGGCATCAGATCATCAATCCTGCCATTTACCAACTTCTTCATTTCAATTTAATGTTTGACCAGAGTAATTTTCATGGCTCTTCCAATATGATGAAAGGCCTTCAATTGTGCTTTGTACACCTCTATCACAGTATCATATACTTCCTGAGGAGTGAGAACCTTAGCATTACTACCAAAAATGGTGACATATTCTTCTCTGAATTTTGCTAAGGCCTCCTCCATAGTTATTGTGAAGTCCTTTGAGAGCCATGCATCCACATTACCATCCGCTTGATCTGCAATTTTCTCTTGCTATTCTTCAACATCCTTCTTGTATGAGAGTAGTATTTCTTGATAGTCTTGGTTTGACATATCTGTTGTAAGGAGATGTTGGGAGATATTGGCTAGGACTACAAGTTGCTCAACCAAAAGATCATCAATTATAGTAGGTTGGGCTTGAGCATCCTGCAACCATTGAACTAGAAGGTGAGAAGGTTCTGGTGTGACGGCCTCAACCCCGGGGTCAGGAGTTGACGTCACCAACAACAATAACAAAAAAACACAATATAATTCAACTCAATATTAATACATAAACACGACCCCTTTACCAAGATATTTTCCAGGTTTAAGTATGACTTAGGTTACATAACTACTATAACCAAATCAATTTAATATGTCTGGAACAACGAACTTAATACATTAACTCAACAGATCACATCTGGTCTGACACAACTACCTCACATGAGCCTGGTACGGAAAGAACTGGAACTCTGACCTGACTACGACGGAAGGGTCTCCTAGGCATCTGCAATATATTTACAAAACATTCTGTAAGGGTGAGGAATCAATTGCTCAGTAGTACCACTATATGAATAACAAGTAAAGGAGTTTATGATAAAACAATTATAGGAACAGAAATCATAACTTATTACAAAACGAGTAAAATATGTATAAACTGGATATCCAAAACTAGCATGCTCTGTTAAACATTAACATCAGTCGTGTGCTGTGCATAAATACCAGAGTCCAATTTTAGCATGCCATTCACATTTTTAACTCAATTGTATAAATCACTGCTTCCGTTACGGGAATCTCAAAACCAAATCAAATACGTATTGGACATGTGAAGACAGCTGATGAGGCTATCAACACCAGACGGTTCCATCGGCCATCCCATAAAACCGTTCCAGAACTCAGAGACTAGCTAGGTCTCTGACTTGCTGGACTAATCGGTTTAATAGTGCGCGCAGCCGAGTTAGCCTCTTACGCAACCTCAATAGACCACTCTGGCCTCTATGTATCCAATATCTGATCGTTTTTATCCAGTTTTTAAATCATTTTTACCTATCTTGGTTTAAAATCATTCATTTAACATCACACATAAAATCGATTCATAATTCATTTTCATTCGGAGATAGGTACCTTTTCGAAGTTATTTTTCCCCAAAACAGATTTAAAACAATTAGTTACAACTACAGGGGATACGTAACTTAAAACATTTATTTTCCTATTTGAAAATAAAACAACAGTTCATATACGCTGAATCGTAAAAGTATGGTCAACAGTACTTGCCTTGTAGAGCTTTACAACTATTACTGATTGACCATGGACCGACTTGGACGCTCGGGCTTTATCGCCTAACTATTAGACCACCCTGGATTCAACTTCAACACTCAGGCCCTTCGATTGGAACCGTGCTGACCTTGTCGACTGACCACTAGGCTATCCTTAGTCTGACGTCAACTCTCGGGTCTTTCGACTAACCCACAGAGTCGAAATACTCTATGTTAGATGACCAACTATGCTTGACATATCCTCTTTATCAATTCTACCCGAATGATATCAAACCCGATTCGTAATTATACGTATTATTGTAATACACATAACATCTAAGGTGTTGGGAATATGTTGTGAACTTGATGATTACATTAACAAAACACCTTAGTAGATTTAACTTAGTGAAAAATGTAGCACTCGACGGATGATCAGATATAGTCCCGACGGATGACTCAATATAGTCCCGACGGATGATGATTTGACATCCATCGAGTGAGTAGCTTATGTAACTGTTAGGTCCCAATGTGTTTGTAGAAGGGGGGGTTGAATACAAACATTACCAAATAATCGAATAAATGCGGAATAAAAAATGTGAAACAAAATTCAAGTTAAAATAAGAATATTATTAAACTTGAAAGGTGTTACAACAACTGTATCGATTACAAGGAATTAATCTCAAATTAATTATCACAAATCTAGAATAAATTTGACATGAACTTTTTCTATTTTTGCAATAATTAGAATTAAATGCTAAACGCGATTTGAGATTAAGTTCTAGGGATTTTGATCCGCTAGATTGTTACACAAGAATAAGATAAAGATTTCTAGTTGATTGGATTTAACTTTGCAATCTAGAAATTGATCTTTGAATTTCAGCAGAGAACAATGAAATATTTCTTAGGCGGCTGCTGTGTTCTTGTATTTTTCAGTTAGTGAATGTCTTCTGCTTCTTTTTCTTTTTGTATGTAATCCAACAAAATTACTTGAACTGCAATGACAATCGGTAGGACAATCTCTTTGGCTCAGCAAGACTTTCAGTAGGACTTTCAATTGTACTAGCAAGACAATCTGATTGAACTACAATGACTATCGGTATGACAATCAGTTGAACTAGCAAGACAATCTCCTTCCTAGTGTAACTTTCGGTATGACAATTGAAATGACTTGGTCAGGCAAAACAACATTTTTAATTTTAATGGTCTCAACATCCTCAATGACTGAACATTTGACCTTGTAAACAGCCTTAACAAATTTCTGTTTAAGCTTAGGCACAAATGTCTCCTTTCTAGCCTTAGAAGGACTAGCAGTCTTAGACCTATCATGCTTCTTGTTATTCACATGCTGACGAGTAGTACTCTTATCATTAGACACATGCTTACCATTAAAATAAGCATACATCATATTAAAAGCACAAGACATATAATTAGAAACACCACATGCTTTATGAGAGTGATTAACAGCAGGCAATTTATGCATGGTAGACATGGCATTTTTGTTATCCAACTCATGTGTGTCTGAGTTAGTCTCAGTTGCTTTCACAACTTTGACTGGAACTTTCGACACACTTGACTTGGAAACAACCTTCTCATTAGCAAGATCTTCAGCACATATTTCTTCTTGAATAACAGAAGAGGTCGCATCAAATGGTTCAGCAATTGATGCTTTATAGAGGGGTTCATCAACACCCTTAAGCACATGTGGTACTTCCCTCCCTTTAGCACAGACATGAGGAGGGGAGTTTATGCCTAATTCTCCAATAGCAGCATTGTAATCATAACCTATTCCAGATGTTTGATTAACAGCTTGCTTACTGTAGAACTCTTTAGCCTTCGAACAAGAATTGAAGTAGGCTCTAACCTTAGTCTCAAGACCGGTGATCTTGTCTTTGAGAATAGTTTCGAGTTTTCTATAACAGTCAACTCTATTCTCTAGAAAAGATACCTGTTCTTTTAATTTGTCTTGATTAATGTACACAAGTCTTAATTCATTGACCTCTTTCTCAAGGTCTGTGATATGTAAACTTAACAGTTCATTATTACGACGTGCACAATCTAAGTTACCTCTTAAATGATAAACCATTTCAGCATCAGAAAGTTTTACCTCTATTCTTGACGATGAAGCTTTTCCATCAATAGCCATAAGAGCAAGATTTCCTTCATCTTCATCTTCACTGTCAGTATCATCCCAGCTTCTTCCCTTTGCCAGATAAGCCCTTTCAGAGTTCTTTCTTACTTGCTTTGGCTTCCTACATTATGTGGCAAAGTGTCCCAACTCATTGCAGTTATAGCATCTAATGGTGCTCCGATCAACCATCCCTGTTTTGTATCCACCACTGCTGGTGTTAGAGGATGAAGATCCACCTTTCTGGAATTTGTTGTAGTTGGACTTGTACTTAAGCTTGGGATTCCTCTTGAATCTGACATGGGAGAATCTCTTGACAATTTGGGCCATTGACTCGTCTTCCAATTGCTCCAGCTCTTCCAAGGAATAAAAATCATCACTTGATTGATTTGTAGTAGGAGGATCATATTCTGCTACTAACTCATTTTCCTCACCCTTGGAAAACTGTACCATTCTTTCTAATTGTTGAGATTGTTGTTGTTGTTGACCTTCAGCTACAAGTGCAGTAGATGTGCTGACCATTCTATCATTCCCGTAGACTTCCTTCTGTTGAATCTGCTCCAACTCATAGGTTTTTAACACTCCATAGAGCCTGTCCAAAGAAATCTCACTCAGATCTCTAGCTTCTCTAATGGCAGTGATTCTATGTTCAAGATGAGCTGGCAGTGTTAAAAGGAACTTTTTGTTGACCTCCCTGATTGAATAATACTTTCCATTGATGTTCAGGTTGTTGATCAACGCATTGTACCTCTCAAACACTTCAGTAATTCCTTCTCCTGGATTTGATTTGAAATGTTCATATTCAGAGGTTAGGATTTCCAACTTGTTCTCCCTAACTTCCTCTGTGCCTTCATTAATTACCTCAATAGTTTCCCACATGTGTTTAGAATTTTTACAGTTCATCACATGTCTGTTCATCAAAGGATCAAGGGAATCAATTAATATTAATTGAAGGCTGGCATCCAAGGAGGTTTCTTCCTTCTCAGCAGGAGTAAAATCTTCGGGCTCTTTTGGATAGGTTCTAGCTTTAGTAGTCACCACACCATCTATTATTACCTCCGGTTCAATAACCATCGGAGTTTTTATACCCTTCTTTAACAAGTTTGAATATTTGGGATTTGCAACTTGTAAAAATAAGAGCATCTTCTTCTTCCACATGATATAATTCTCTTTATCAAATTGTGGAATTTTAACGGTTCCAACTTTATGTGAAGTCATTATGAATTTTTGAATAAATAAAAATTCAAGGAGTTGAAAAATCACAAAAGTCTAGGATCTTGATTTGTTCGTTAATCAGAAGGCTCTGATACCAATTGTTAGGTCCCAATGTGTTTGTAGAAGGGGGGGTTGAATACAAACGTTACCAAATAATCGAATAAATGCGAAATAAAAAATGTGAAACAAAATTCAAGTTAAATAAGAATATTATTAAACTTGAAAGGTGTTACAACAACTGTATCGATTACAAGGAATTAATCTCAAATTAATTATCACAAATCTAGAATAAATTTGACATGAACTTTTTCTATTTTTGCAATAATTAGAATCAAATGCTAAACGCAATTTGAGATTAAGTTCTAGGGATTTTGATCCGCTAGATTGTTACACAAGAACAAGATAAAGATTTCTAGTTGATTGGATTTAACTTTGCAATCTAGAAATTGATCTTTGAATTTCAGTAGAGAACAATGAAATATTTCTTAGGCGGCTGCTGTGTTCTTGTATTTTTCAGTTAGTGAATGTCTTCTGCTTCTTTTTCTTTTTGTATGCAATCCAACAAAATTACTTGAACTGCAATGACAATCGGTAGGACAATCTCTTTGGCTCAGCAAGACTTTCAGTAGGACTTTCAATTGTACTAGCAAGACAATCTGATTGAACTACAATGACTATCGGTATGACAATCAGTTGAACTAGCAAGACAATCTCCTTCCTAGTGTAACTTTCGGTATGACAATTGAAATGACTTGGCATGACAATCCAGATTATCATGCTAGTTCATTTTCAATTGTCTTGCTGATTTAAGACTGTTTTTAAACCAATTAAACTTCTGAAAATTCCTAAAATTAATTCAGAATTAATTAATCAATTAATTCAATTAATAAATAAATTATTCTTCGCAAATATAATTTATTTTCTTAATTAAATTAGATGACTTAATTAATTAATAGAGAATTAATTCTAGTCTTGAGCAGCAACCATTCTTCTGCAAATCTTCTGAAAATCACTGAAAATTATGAATCAATTCCACCACTTCAACGTTGACACTCGATGTACTGTCTGGTTCATGAGTGGCTAACTTCCGTGACGTTTCTTCATGTCTTGACTTTGATACTCTGATTTTCTTCAGATTAAATCCTTGTAATTAATTGATACCCTGGCGAGATCTCTGTCACTTGATTAAATCCACGATCTTGATTTATATCACTGAGGCATGATCAACTTCTTGAACTTCTTCCAGTGAATTAACTCCTCAAGTCTGTAGATGAACCTTGTTTCTGAATCCTTTGACAGATATTACTTTGCGAGATCTCTCTGACGGTCGATCCACTATTTACTTATTACATTCTTATTTGAGTTGAGTTGAATCCTCGAATATACAAATAGGCTATGACATATGACTTACAGTAACAATAAGTCATGTAGCACATTTCTGTAAACATCTTTATATAGATTCTGTATTAGCATATAAGTCATGTTGACTTTAATTAGATATGCAGAATAGGCTGATTAATTGTAAATATAAGATATCTTGTAATTCTGCATAAGTGAAATGAAGCCAAGTGTCAAATAGCTACCCGACGGATCATCAACAAGGCAACCCGACGGATGACAAGTATGTATCCGACGGATGATTAATTCAAACATCTGTTGACAGTGACAACACAGTCACATGCATTGGGTGTTTGCAAAAGGAATGTGGAAGCCTGTTTAACAGGAAATGAAGAACAAAGGAGCATTACCATTTCCATGCAAGTTAAGAAGATTTTCAAAGATGCTGGAATAGAGTAGTGAAGTAGCATGGAGTTTGACTTGATAGTTTTGTTTTATTATCCTGTCTTATTACCATATAAACTTGGTGATATATAAACCAAATGTAGCTAGTGAAACAAATAACTAAGCAAACACTTTTAGAAGAGAAATAGAAAAGGCTATAACTGTTAAGAATTTCTATGCAATTTGTTTGTTCACTTGTAAAGCAGTTGTGAGACAACTTGCTCTTCACAGAGTTCTTAAATCTATATATATATATATACATATCTGGTGGATACTTTCAAATCCACCAGAAAGTTTTAAAAGCTTGTATTTTTATTACTTTGTGTTTTTGATTCACTTAACTTGTTATTCCGCACCTTGCAAATCAAAACACACACATATATATACATAGTTTGAGTTTGAACATTTTATAGTTCAAGAAAAAGTTTACTAGAATTACATTCAACCCCCCCTGTAATTCTTGCTGTATTGTTAGAGCAAGCTCTTAAAGCATAAAGAGTTAAAGATCACAACAAACAGCAAGATGAACAAGAAGGATGTTGGAGTCAAGATTTCTTTTGTGGACAAAGATAATTACCATCACTGGAAGGTAAATATGCATCTTCATTTACTTTCTCAAGATGAGGCCTATGTGGATTGCATAGAGAGAGGTCCTCATGTACCAATGAGAGCTGCAACTGGAAATGAGCCATCAGTTCCCAAGCCAAGGCATGAACGGTCAGATCCTGATATTGAACAAGTCGGGAAAGACAAGAAGGCCATGAATATTCTATTCAATGGAGTTGATGGTGACATGTTTGACAACATCATCAATTGCAAGACAGCCAAGGAGGTTTGGGAAACCATTCAAATAATTTGTGATGGCACTGAACAAGTTAGAGAAAACAAGATGCAGTTACTAATTCAGCAATATGAGCATTTCCACTGTGAAGAAGGTGAAACCCTCACTAATATCTTTAGTAGATTTCAAAAGCTACTAAATGCTCTGAAGCTGCATAGAAGAGTCTACCAAACCAAAGATTCTAAACTCAAAATCCCAGAGATCCCTTCCAAAAGAATGGAAACCAATGACATTCTCCTTGAGAAATTCACAAGAATACAAGGAGTTTACACTAGAGAGACTGTATGGCACTCTAAAGACTTATGAGCTTGAAACAGAGCAAGATGAAAGAATGGAGAAAGGGAGAAAAAAAGGAGGGTCCATTGCACCGGTTGCTGAGTTAGATAAAGAAAATAAGATGAAGATAGAAGCTGTTGAGTCTACTTCAAAGGTCTGTGAAAACAAGGGCAAAGGGCTGGTAGCAGAAAATGAAGATTCTTTGAGCCAAGATGATATGGATGATATTGATGAACATCTTGCATTTCTTTCCAGAAGATTTGCCATGCTCAAGTTCAAGAAGAACTTTGGAGCAGCTAAGCCAAATAAAAATATGGTGGATAAATCAAAATTCAAGTGTTTCAAATGTGGCTTGGCAGGGCACTTTGCCAGTGAGTGTAGAAAGTCAGATTCCAGCAAGAAGAAGTTTAAGCCAGTGGATTATAAATAGAAGTATTTTGAGTTGCTCAAACAAAAGGAAAGGGCTTTTATTACACAAGAAAATGACTGGGCAGCAGATGGTCTGGATGAAGAAAAAGGTGTCAGCTATGTCAATCTAGCCCTAATGGCCAAATCTAATGAAACAGAGACAAGTTCTTCAAGTAATCAGGTAATCACCACTAACCTTGCACATTTATCTTAAGCTGAGTGTAATGATGCAATAAATGACATGTCTATAGAATTATATCAGTTGTGTGTTACACTTGAGTCCCTCACTAAGGAAAATACTAAAATCAAAGAAAACAATTTGTTTATAAGTGAGAGGAATAATGTGCTAGAGTCTCAGTTTATTGAATTTGAAAAATTGAGAATAGAATGTAAGATTGCTAAGGATGAATTAATTGAGTCCTTGAAGAAAGAAGAGATTTTGAAGAAGCATCTTGATCGTGAACAGGAGTTGATTAAGGCATGGAAATCATCTAGAGATGTCCATGCTCAAATCACCAAAGTTCAAGGTATTGAGTCCTTCTGTGATGCAGCCTGGAAAAAGAGCAAAGAGAAGTTGGGGTCCAATTTGGTTGAAGGATTGCTAACAGATGTAGACTCGACGAATGATGAGAGTCATCCGTCGGATAATCAAAAAGGTTATCCGTCGAGTGACATAAATCCTCATCCGTCGGCTGTGAGCAAACCTATGAGTAAAGCCAAACTTGCCAAGTTAAATGAAAAATATGGATTAGTTTCCAAAAACTTTATTTCAGGAGAATCTAGTCAAGTGAAGTAGGAGAAGAAAGTGAATGTTGGTCATCTGTCCATCAAGCAATTGAATGACAGACTAGAAAAGATTAAGGTTAAAATAGAGGCTAAAAAGAAAAACAATAGAAATGGGAAAGTAGGGATCAACAAACATAACAACTGCACACCTGATACGTATGCTCCAAAAAAAATCAGTGTTAAGGGTGGAAGTGTTAATCATCTGTCTTTTAATTGCAAAATTGCCATGCCTACTTCCATGACTGTACCACCTTCTTTTCCCAACATGAGTGTTATGCCTTCTATTCCTATGAATGTTATGTCTACACAGAATATGAATGCCCAATTTGCTAATATGCCATTTATACCTAATCTTTACTATGCTGCATTTAGTATGCCTCAAATGCCATTTAGCATGCCCTACTTGAATAACATGTTTGCAAATAGCATGCCATTTCCTGTTAATCAAAATGTGCATGATAATTCTGTTTTAATGAATGATTTCAAATGTCCAACTCAGATGACTAAGGATGAATCTAATATTCTCAAGTCAAATGAGATCAAACCTAAGAAACAAAAGAAGAAAGCTAACAAGGCAGGACCCAAGGAAACTTGGGTACCAAAATTAACTTGATTTGATTTTAATGTGTGCAGGGAAACAGAAAGAATATGTGGTACTTGGATAGTGGTTGTTCAAGACACATGACTGGAGATTCTACCCTGCTCATAGAGTTCAAGGAAAGAGCTGGCCCAAGTATTACTTTTGGAGATGACAACAAGGGTTATACTGTGGGATATGGCTTGATTTCAAAAGACAATGTCATCATTGAGGAGGTTGCCTTAGTGGATGGTCTCAAGCACAATTTGTTGAGTATCAACCAACTTTGTGATAAAGGCAATTCAGTAACCTTCACTACAGAAGGCTGTGTTGTGATAAACAAGAGGAGCAACAAAGTGGTTCTCACTGGAGTGAGAAAAGGAAATGTGTACCTAGCTGACTTCAACTCATCAAATACAGAATCAGTTACTTGTCTTTTCAGTAAAGCAAGTCAAGATGAAAGTTGGCTATGGCACAAGAAGCTATCCCATCTAAACTTCAAGACCATGAATGAGCTTGTAAAGAAAGAACTGGTTAGAGGTATTCCTCAAGTGGAGTTTTCTAAGGATGGACTGTGTGATGCTTGCCAAAAGGGAAAGCAAATCAAAGCATCATTCAGAAAGAAGCTTGATTCAATAATTGAAGAACCTTTGCAACTACTACACATGGATTTGTTTGGACCAGTCAATGTGTTGTCCATCTCAAGGAAAAGATTTTGCCTAGTAATTGTAGATGATTTCTCAAAGTTCTCTTGGACATATTTCCTAAAGTCTAAAGATGATGCTAGTGAAATCATCATCAATCACATAAGGCAAGTCAACAATCATCCTGATTTCAAAGTTAGAAGAATCAGGAGTGACAATGGAACTGGTTCAAAAATTCTGTCATGAGAGCATTTTGTGAAGAGAATGGGATTATGCATGAGTTTTCAGCTGCAAGAACTCCATAACAAAATGGAGTAGTAGAAAGAAAGAACAGATCTCTTATAAAAGCTGCAAGGACAATGCTTGAAGAATCAAAGTTACCAACATACTTCTGGGCTGAAGCTGTAAATACTGCATGCTAGACTCATAATATTTCTTTGGTTAATCAAGCAAAATGCATGACTCCCTGCCAATTGTTCAAGAACAAGAAGCCAACTCTAAATTTTCTTCATGTCTTTGGCTGCAAATGTTATATCTTGAGAAATCAAACTAATCAAAATGGTAAGTTTGATGTTAAAGCAAATGAAGGAATTTTTGTTGGATATGCTGCTGGTAAAGCATAAGAATCTACAATCTGAGAACCAACATTGTTATGGAATCAATACATGTTGTGTTTGATGATAAAAAGATTGAAGGACTACAAGATGGAGATTACCATGAGAGCCTCAAATTTGACAATGTGGAGATGGTTAGTGATGACAGTGATGATGAAAGTGATCAAGAAACTACAACTAAGGATAGCGCAAAAAAAATCTACAACCAATGAATCTAATAACTCAACATCCATCGAGTTACAAAATGCTTCATCCGTCGACAGACAATCTACATCATCCATTGGGAGACAATCAGCTTCATCCGTCAGAACTCAAAATACACCATCCGTCGGGTCATCAAAAGAAGCTGAAAGTCAGAATAGATCACTTACAGAAAGTCCCTCATTCTCAAATCATAGATTTAGAAACTCAGGGGGAGTTTCTAATAATCAAAACTTAATCACACATCAAGACAATAATGAGGCCTCTTCATCTAGAGCAAATCTACCTCAACAAAGAAAATGGACAAATGATCACCCCTTTGAGCTCATTATTGGTGATGTATGTTCTAGAGTTCAAACAAGGAGAGCAGCTCAAGAAGAATGTCTATATAGCAGTTTCCTATCTAAGAAAGAACCAAAGAAGGTAGAAGAAGCTTTGTTGGACCCTGATTGGATTTTAGCTATGTAGGAGGAGCTAAACCAATTTGAAAGGAACAATATTTGGAAGCTGGTACCAAAGCCTAAAGGAAAGAATCCAATAGACACCAAATGGGTATTCCGAAACAAGATGGATGAAAATGACATAGTAGTTAGGAACAAAGCTAGGTTGGTTGCTAAGGGCTACTGTCAACAAGAAGGAATAGATTTTGATGAAACCTTTGCTCCTGTTGCAAGACTTGAAGCCATCAGAATCTTCTGCCTATGCTGCCCATGCTAATTTCAAGGTCTATCAAATGGATGTCAAGAGTGCTTTTCTAAATGGAGATTTGGATGAGGAAGTCTATGTCAGTTAACCTTCTGGTTTTGAAGATCCAAATCTACCTGATCATGTATACTATCTTTTGAAAGCACTTTATGGATTGAAGCAAGCACCTAGAGCCTGGTATGACACTTTGTCAAAGTTTCATTTAGAGAATCACTTCACTAGAGGTACTGTAGATAAAACTTTATTCTTTAGAAATGTTAATGGCTCTAGCATACTTGTTCAAATTTATGTAGATGACATTATTTTTGGCTCTATAGATGAAAAACCTTGCAAAAAGTTTGCCAAATTGATGCAAAGTAAATATGAAATGAGCATGATGGGGGAACTAACTTACTTTCTTGGTTTGTAAGTCAAGCAAGTTAGTGATGGAATATTCATTAGTCAAACTAAATACATTTATGATCTTTTAAAGAAGTTTGAATTAATGGATTGCACATCTACAAAAACTCCCATGGCCACTGCAACTAAACTTGAATTAAACACTACTGAAAAGTCTGGGGATATTTCGAGTTATAGAGGCATGGTTGGCTCACTTCTATACTTAACAGCTAGTAGGCCAGATATAATGTTTGCTATATGTCTTTGTGCTAGATTTCAGGCTGATCCTAGAGAATCTCATTTAATTGCTATTAAGAGAATTTTCAGATATCTCAAAGGTACACCAAAACTTGGCATTTGGTACCCTAGAGATTCTGGTTTTGATCTAACTGGTTATTCAGATGTAAATTATGCAGGTTATAGAATTGATAGAAAAAGTACAACAGGAACCTTTTAATTTCTAGGAAACAAGCTTGTGTCCTGGTTCAGTAAAAAGCAAAATTCAGTTTCTACTTCTACAGCCGAAGCTGAATATATTGCTGCTGGCAGTTGCTGTGCACATATTTTGTGGATGAAAAACCAATTGCTAGACTATCGTCTGCAAGTGGAAAGAATTCCTATTTTCTTAGATAACACAAGTGTAATTGTCATTACTGAGAATCCAGTACAACATTCAAGAATAAAGCAATAGACATCAAGTACCACTTCATAAGGGAACATGTAATGAATGGTACTGTGGAACTATATTTTGTTCCAAGTGAAAAACAGCTTGCAGATATATTTACCAAGCCACTGGATGAATCCACCTTTTCAAGGTTGGTAAGTGAGTTAGGTATGCTTAATTACTCTTGAATCTTTTCAGATATTTTGGAAGTTATAAAGCAGCCAGAAATTTAATTGATTTTTCAGTCCTGGATGAAATTTTGGCTAAGTCAAAATTTACATCCCGACGGATGATCGTTATCCATCGAGTTCGATCATCCGTCGGAATACACCTTGTTAATAAAATCAATTATTTTTCTGGAATTTTTATAACTTGACGGATAACTGTTTATCCTCATCTGTCGAATTGTCTAAATCCTAGTCGTTAATTTTCAGAACATTATCCATCGAGTATACTTACAGTTTGTAAGCATAGCACGACAGATAATTGATGGAATTTTTATAGTTTATCTTTTTAAACGGCTATTTTGGGCAATTTTTATTGGTCACTATATTTTACTTTATTATTTCTGACAGTTATTTTTTTGGTATAAAAGCAGAATTTATTTTCATTTATTTTCTTTTATCATTCTCAATTCATCTGCTCTAACTTCTTTCTTTCTCAAAAGCAATTACCCTCTCTCTCTATGCAATTTTTACTCTCTAACAATGGCACCAGTCGTCAAGATCATGTCTCAAACTGGCTTCATCTATGAGAAGAACAATTTCACGGCTCTAGTGAACAAGGGGATTCAGCAGTCTGGCGACTACCATAAAATGATGGATTTTGTGCAAGGCTGTAAGCTCAAATATGCCATGCTAGATTCTCCCACTATCTATTGTGAGGTTGTGGAGGAAATATGGATGACTGCAGTATACAACTCAACTGACAAGACCATCACTTTCACTATTAAAGGTAAGAAATTCTGTGTTAATAGTGACATTGTTAAAACATGCTTTAGGATTCCTAATAATACTGTCTCTACTCCACACACAAATACTGATATTGTTAACATGTTAAACTCCATGGGTTATGCACTCACCATCTCTAAATTAAGTGAAATTAGGAGATTGGCTCTTTGGAAAGAATGGAGTTTCCTGTGTGATGTAGTTACTAAAGTATTTTCTGGAAAAATTAGAAATTTTGATTATGTTAATATATCCATGCTCAACATGCTTTACATGCTAGTAACTGATAAATACTTAAATTTTAGTGATCTAGTCTTGTTTGAGTTGGTGTTTAAGTTAGGGGAGCTTAATAAGAGGGGTAAGAGTGTTTATTATGCTAGATTTTTCCTGATGCTTGCTAACCACCACTCCGAGGACATTGTGCTTGAGAACCCAACCAACAAGTTAAACTGTTGGGTTCAAGAGAGAAGAATTATTCCAGATATCAATAGAGAAGATCACCACAAAGAGGTGCCACTCTTCTACTTTCCAGTAATGGAGGCACCTCAGGTAAGTGAGGTAATTTCAATTGTCCATACTCTTCCAATCTCGACCACTTCTTTGCCTTCTAGTGTAGCAGTGACATATGTGTCAATGACCAGACATATGCCTACCCAAGCTACTAAAACAAAAGTTTCAAAACTAAAGACAAAAAAGCCCCATCTGGTGTCTCTCAAAAGATGCCAGTTGTAAAATCTACTAAACACAAAGAGGGGAGTGTGAAGGTGGGAAAGACAGGTGAGGGACATGTGAAAGGGTGAATATCAAAGAAGCCCTAAGGATAAGGATGGTGAGCATAGTGTATCCAAACCAAGCCACACCACAGTTTCCCAACAAACTGTGGTTGTTAATAAGGATAAAAGCTCAATTCTAGTTTCATCCTCCCAAAAGGATGTAACTATTGAAACAAGCTCTCAACCAGGAGCACAGAACAAAAGGGGTAGGGACACAAGTTCACCACAAATCTACACAAGAAAGAAGAAAACTAAAACCCTTGGGGATGCATAGGGTACACACACAGTGCAAACTGGAGCTAAAGACCGAGTCACTACACCATCTCAAAGTCAAATTGATGTGCCTCCAACAAATATGGATTCACAGCCAAAATCTGTACAAACTGAAACACCTCAAACACCAAATTCTCCCACACACTCTTTGGATGTTGACATGATTCAAATATCACAACCATATTCTCCATCTTTAACTCTGTTGGAGAAGGCAAAAATCCATGCAAGTGAGCATCATCTTCTAGATGATTTGTTGGCTCACTTGCCATTTCTTTCTGAGACTATTGAGACATCTGTGCCAAAATTTTCATCAATTTGCACAGAGTCCACAATAGTCTCCACTCCAAACTCGTTCATTTCTACTCACTCAATGGATATTGTTCATCCGTCGAGTAGTGATTGTATCCCGACGGATATGCATAACAGCAGTCATCAGTCGGATAGTCAAATTACTAACCCGATGGATATTTCTCATCCGTCGGGTGTCTCTACACAACTCCAAAGTTCAACTATAGTTACAAGTGCAGATGACTTAGTAATTGTCCAATCACTATTAGGATTGAGGGAAGGTAGTGACTTGAGTGAGAGTCTGGGTTGCTCCCAGGAAAAAGGAGAGAAAAAGAGTGATCCAATGCAGTCCATTTCTTCAGGACTGGAAAAAGTGAGTTTGAGGAGTCCCACCTTAGATTGTGAAGGTGAGGGTATGAGGGTGGGGAGCCAAGGTGAGACCTTGATGCAAGAAAAGAGAGATAATGAGAGAAATACAGGTACAGGAGATATAAGGATGAGTGTCATTGCAAGTGAGTTAATGAATATCCAGGATGCTAACAGGGAGGAACTATCTCAGCAAAGTCAAGCTGTTATAGATTCCACCTCCTTGGATGCTGAGGCATTTACTCACCCTGTTCCAGCATACCAACTGCTAGCTGGACAGGGCAATGATAATGCAGAAAGGATGCTAAATTTGGTGCACACCACACAGTCCATGGAAAGAGCTAAGGATGCCATCACAGCTTTGCCTTCAACAGCTGGTGATGTTGATTATGAGACTGGTGGTTAAGAAGAATTCTTTGAAGGTGAGGGTGGAGATAGTGAAGAAGAGCCATTGGACATAGGGGGAGAAGTATGCCCTAGTTCCAGATCAGGTATGCCATCTTGGGCATTTTCAAAGCAGTGCGATTAACACTATTTCAAGACAACCCTGATTCAACTTATAAATCAGAACATTCTGCTCTTCAAACCACAACAAATGCCAGCACCAAGAAGCTCATTCAAGCACACCTTGCTTCTCTGCAACTACAACAAATCCAAGGTCTTTAACATACTCAAGATGTCAACACTATCAAATGTGATATTGATCAAATAAAAAGGGACATTTCTGAAAGGTTGGACTCTAAACTTCCAGAAGCAACAATGCTTGACATTAAGAGACAACTCACAAAGAATTCTGATCTTGCCACAAAGATAGATGCCTTGGATACAAGAATGACAGCAATGGAAGCCTCTCTCACAACAATTCATCTCCACCAAGCACAACAAATAGACTTACTTCAGAAACTGGTGGCTGCACAGACCTCCTCCTCTACTCAGCTTGATGATAACAAAAAGGGGGAGAAAGAGAGTTCTAGGAGTGAGGGGGAGCAAAAAACAAGTGCTTAACATTCAAGTGAGCAAAGCAATTATGCCAACAATTACTTTCACAAAGCCACCAGCTAAAGATATCATTGATCTAATAAATGAAGCATCAACCACTTTGAGAGTAGCTGAGGAGAAGCAGTTTAGTACAATCAACTAGGAGAAAATTGATGAGGATATTCAAAAGAAATTTGGTCTAGCAAAGAAGCCAGAAAAATCAGTCATTTATCATTCTCAAGTCAGGCAAATTTCTGTGAATGATATGAGCATGAACTATCTAGAAAAAGGCCAGTCATCCTGCATCAAATCCCCAAAGGCAGATCTAATTATGAAGCCAAAGGTGAACTACCCAAAGTCTTCACTTAAGAACCCTTTGGACACAGTGTATGAGACACCGAAGCCTGATGAGAAGAAAATGTTGTCAGGATCTATTGCATTCTACAAGGATCCAGCTTTGCTGAAGCAAAAAGGGAAGTAAAGGCAAGATTGAAGCAAGAAAAGAAGCAAGATGCTCTAGATGCTAAAAAGCTCAAACAAAAGAAGGAGCAAGCTGCTATCTTGGCCAAGTTGCAAGTTGTGAAACCCACACAACAAATTTCTGCACAACCATCTATAAATGCTGAATCTCAAGATCAAGTAGTGCAAGATGAACCTCCACAGACAAAGAAACCAAGGTACAAGCAAAGAATCAAGAGAAAATTGGATTTCAGTGAAGAGGAGATGGAAGAATACTTTCCCAAAGAGTCTACTTCTACAACTCAAACATCCATGCCCTTTGTGGCACATGAAGAATTCAAGATAGATCCATCCAAGAATTTCTATGGTGAACCTATCATTCCAAAGGATGAGCCAATAGAATGGGATAGTCTACCAATTCCTGAACTCAATCTACCTCATTTCATGAAGCCAAAGAAGACAAAGACCAGAACAGTCAAGAACGTGAAACCCTCAACTCTCAGATCCAAGTCCCTAACCAAAGCTCAAACCAAGGTCAACAAGGGAGATATCATGTGCATCTGTGACATCAAGGAATTCTCTGATCTAAAACTCTATCTAGATGAACTGGAAGAAGTTAGAGGAATTGATGCTTACAGGAATCTACATGAAAGGTTAGTATTCAAGTACAATGGAGGAAAAGAGATACCATGACCACTTCACAGGATTCTTCAAGAGAGCCATTCTGTACTGATAAAAGTTTATTCATCCTTCAAAAAGAACTTTAGATTCAATGTGACAGCGAGAAGATTAGTACTAAAGAAGATTGAAGAACTAAGGAGTATTAGAGCCAAATATGCACTCCCAAAGACTTTAACTGTAATAACCCCAATTTTTGGAAATTTTTGAAACCCTTATGAATAGTGTTTTTGCTGAATGAGAAAACTGTTCATGCCACGCTATGTAGGGGTTCTGTTATTGATCTTATGGGATATTATTAGTACTCTAGGTGGTATATAAGTGTATGTAAAGATCGTCAGAATCAAATTTCCGAACACTTTGATTTTTCCCGGAAATCCACAATATACGGAGAGAATTGAGTATAAGGTAACAGGATAAAAAGGATTTAAATTAAAGGATTATAAGAGAGGATCATAAAAGGAATACAATGTATTGAGAAAGGTTAAGGGGACCTAAGTAATAAGATCCCGGGTATGATCCTTCAAACGATAAATGAAAACGAAAGTTAAGTGAACCGTATAACAGATCAGCGATCATTAGGCAAACAATTAGGAAGTTAAGCAAAGGGATTAGGGGGAAAGATGTCATCCAACCAATAGAAAGAGGACAAGGAAGGGAGGATGACATCATGAGGATGACATAACCATGACATGGGAAGGAAGGAGGTGTGGTGGCTTTGTAACCACACAAATCCAAGGGCAAGAAGGTAATTGACTAAAGCAAGCACAAAAACCAATCAACCAAGCCAAGTAAAATCATTTTCATCAAAAATCAAAAGCAACCAAGGCTTGTTCTTCATTGCCCACGGCTTTTCACTATTCAAAAGGCAAGAGAAATTCAAAATCCAAGATCCAAGCTTCCTAAATTGGTAAGATAATTCCCTAATCATCTTCATGCTTAGTTAGGACTATATCATGAGTTTAAGCCATTAATTCCTTCTCAATCTTCTTCATTTAATCAAAGAAGAAGACAATGAATAGTGTTTTCAAGATTTTTAACTTGAAGTTTGTCTTGTTTTCTTGAAGATCCAAGCTTTCTTAAAACTTCTCCAAGCTTCTTAAGGCTTCCTAGCTCCACCCACCACTTCAAGGAAGGTATACCATTTCCAAACCCTAGGTTCATATATATTATAAGGTGATTTTGATGAGTAGGATGTTATTGTAGCTTGTTGTTATGATTTAGAGTTTGAGATTTGGTATGGTAGTGAAATGGAATGGTAATTATTGTGGTTTTGATTTAAAAGAACTTAAGAATGATTAAAGTAAAGTTTAAGCATAAGTATGAATGGTTAAATTGAATTGGTTGGGGTTGTTATGATGTGATAAGGATGGAGGATGGTTGTATGTTGGATTTGAGGTTGATTTGGGTTGTTTGTGAATGGGTTAAAATGTGGAAATCACGTAAATATAGCCGTCGTAACGTCCGATTTTCTTTGGACTGTTTTTGTGCATAACATTAGGACCCGAGAACCCCCTGCTAGATTGTGACCACTGCCATGTTTAGATAGCTCATGTTACGAGCTTCGTTTTGATATGTAGTTCGTCCGATTCCGATTTACGGTTTAGGAGAAACGACCGTTTCAAGTAACGGCGTTTCGCGGACGAAACTTTTTCCCTTGCCTTACTTTGGAATGTAGGTTAAAGACCAAAAAGGGTGAATTAATGTATGAAACATTTATGGTAAGTGTGTTAGGCAGTTGGTAAGTCATTCGCGAAGGAATCGCTTTAAAACTCGTAAAGGTTAAATTATTAAAAATGGTGGAGCCGAGGGTACCCGAGTGACTTAAGCGAATCAGTGAGCGCAAAACGAGCGTTAGAGTCTAAGTTAGTTAAAGTATAGATTTACAAGTGACTTTGGTTTAATTCCAACTTACTTGTTGCTTATAGGTTACCAGACTCGTCCCGAGCCATTCGTAACCCCCAGTCGCTCAGGCAAGTATTCTATCCGTTATACTGTTGTTGTGATGTATACACTTGTATATGCATTATCTTGCGATAGATGCATGTTGGTTATTTAGCAAATTCTTGCGATATATTGTAGCATGTGATATGGTATATATGCATGCCTGTTTCATATTCTTGAAATATATATCTGTTGGTTCAGTTGATAATACCTATGCTAGAGGATAGCGGTAACTTGCATATACCCTTAGTATAGGGACCCAAAAGGTGAAAATATTTTCTAAAACCGGGAGTCGAGGATCCCGAGTAATCTTGTATATATGGATATGGATATATATATATATATTTATATATATATATATGGTTATAGTTTTCCAAACTATTAATCAAATAAGGTTTATTCGATAACTTTAAACTTTATTTTATTATTGAATATTATTTCGAATATTATTCGAGGACTTATGACTCCTTTTATATTATTTATTGAATATTATTTGAATATTCATTCGAGGACTTATGACTCCTTTTATATTATTTATTGAATATTATTGAATATTCATTCGAGGGCTTATGACTCTTTTATATTATTTATTGAATATTATTTGAATATTCATTTGAGGATGTATTTATTTTATTTAATGAATATTATTTATAATATTCATTCGAGGTATTATGACTCAGCTTATTTTATTTATTGAATATTATTTGAATATTCATTTGAGGATCTATGACTCCGATTATTTGCTGAGGTATATTCTTTATTTTATTAAAGAATAAGGTGTCAATAATCAAACTTATTTTCGATTATTCATATAAAGATAATACTTTCATATAAGTATATCTTTGGTTATTTAATACTCGTTTCAAGTATAAGTTAATACTTCTACTTCAATTATTTTTATAAAGATTATTCTTTATGGGAATATTATTTAAAACAATAATATTCAGTCATTTTCTAAATATTCTGGGGACTGATTTACTTCATTAAATCAGCCTTACTCCAAACACTCTTTAAAGTGTTTTCGAGTCTTCAAAATGATTTTTAAAAGTCAGAGCGGATCCCAAAACTTTTTTTTTATATTTAAGATCTTCCTTTTTAAGGGGATTTAAATACTCGCTCAAAACCTGGGGAATCCGGCTCTGTGGTGTATTTTATATTCGCAACGAGGTTGCAGATTTGGTAAATGAATTGATTACTTGCCCAACGTTCGGGAAGTAAGCCCCTCTCATTGAGTCGGCATAAGCGACAGGCCGGGGTACGGTCTATTATTGTGTAAGTGGCTCAGTGGGAGTCCATCAAATGCATAGGTGGCTGAGTGGCAGTCCAGCATAGGTCTTAATTATGACCAGGGTGATGACCAGTGGGGAATTCGTCCATCTACTAGTAGAAAAGGTTACTTATTGGTATCTTTGCCTGATCAGCAAGATATCGGGTTTATGCCAAAATTCTTTTCCTTTCCAAAATTCATTGGATGTTTCAAACTCTGTTCATACTTTGCATAACAGAGATTCCAGGAAATGTTTAAAGGGATATATATATGTGGATATATATATATTGGGACTAAATAAAGTATCTCATAACTTTTTCATTCAATAATATTTCAAAGATTGAATCTATTCAAGTCTTATCTTGTGGTCTCATCAGTGGGATGAACTTTTGAAACTGATTATAACTTGAATGGTGGTAGTTCAAGTAGTATTGGGAAAGATATAAGTATATTGGAGTATTTGGTAACCTCATCTTTTAAACTTATATCTAATTAATAATTGTCTTATGAATGACAAAGATTTTCAGAAAAACGTTGAGACAAGGTTAGATATATGAGATCACCTTGCAACGATATTTTTATACAGTTATACACTGGGACTTTGTGTATATTATGCATGGAAGAGGACTTCCAATATTTTGAAAAGTATATATGTATATATACTGAATATTTTGCGACTTCATCGCATTAAGATATCAACTTGGTTCATTTCTTTTGACCAAGACTTTCATGAGTATTATGAGTAGGCTCATATATTGTAAATCATTATACATATTATTTTGGTGGGCTTGCTGCTCACCCTTGCTTTATTTCTTCATCACACAACAACAGTTAGGAAATATGGCCAGACTCCAGCAGACCCAGCGCAAGCGCGTGGGAAGCGTCCCGCGTCTTCCCGTTGATGTTGTAGCTGCTATAGCTGCAGAGGTAGATCTATTGTAGATCAGACCATCTACTTTTGAGAATCAATTATGTATAATTATAACTTGTGGCAGATAATGGCAATTAACTGTAAATTTATCAAGTAATCATTTTGGGTTGTAATAACTTTTAAATTGTGGATTCAAAGACTTGTACTTATTTAAATTTCATCTCTGAGACTATAACGGGTTGTGGTGTGTGTTAGTGTGGGGTCACAGCATAAGGTTATTATTATTAATTAAGTGAAGTGATATTGTGGAAAGAAAGACCGTGACAACCCGGATCCCCGACCCCGAATCTGGGGGTGTTACAGAAATGGTATCAGAGCTAAGCGTTATAAACCTCAGAGATGATGGGACGTTAAGATAATAAGTTAACTAAGATAATAAGAACTCTTGCCAAGTTCATAGTCGGGCTACCTAACGTAGTACTGACAGTTAAAAACCCTTATGGGAACCCTTATAAATATCGTGATAGGAGCGTAGTTCGTTATCGTATATGGTAGCGGGACTCCGAACCCTGAGGTTGAGGAGCAACAGCGCGATGATGTTTTATTACTAATTGGAGATCGGATTGTGGATCCGATGGAGCATCCTAACGCAGGACCGGATGATGTTGATATTGAGGATTTAGCGGTTGAGGATGTTGTCCTAGTAGGGATAGTTGTTGAGGAGGACCCCATGGAGGATCCTGACAGGATTGGATAAAGGACCACTGATGAATTGATGACCATGGTTAGGTCGACTACCAGAGGTAGAATTGGTCGGTCACTACCGGAGGTTCGTTCAAGTTTGTAAAGATAGTAGCCCCTTTAACGCGGCTTACTCGTAAGACTGAGAAGTTCGAATGGATAGAGAAATGCGAGAACAGCTTTCAAGAACTGAAGCAGAGGTTGGTGATGGCCCCTATGCTGGCGTTGCCGGATGGATAAGGAGATTTTGTGATTTGTAAGTGACGCTTCGCATAAGGAATTAGGGTGCTTCTTATATAGCACAGCAAGATAATCGCGTCTGCGTCAAGACAATTAAGGGAATTTAAAATTCGATATCCCCACCCATGAGCTTGGGCTCGTGGCAATAGTTTTGCCCTAAAGATTGGAGGCACTACTTGTATGGATAGAAGTGTGAGATTCACAAACCATAGGAGCTCTAGTACATTCTTACGTAGAAAGAGCTCAACATACGCCAGAGGAGGCGGTTAGAGCTAATCAAGAATTATGATTGGGAGATTCTTTATCATTCGGGGAAAGCCAATATGGTGGCTGATGCCCTTAGTAAAAAGGAGAGACTCAAGATGATAATGTCTTTTGGAGAGTTTATAAGAGATTTTGAGAAAATGGAAATAGTAGTGAAGGTAACCGGAGCCGGTACCGAAAAGCTGTTTGAGATAGCAATACAGCCCGAAGTATTGGAAAAGAACATATTGTGCCAGTAAAAGTTATGAATGAAGGCAGGGAGCCAACAATTAGATAAAAGATTAATATCGAGAAAGATGATAAGGGAATAATGAGGTATTCCTATAGAATTTGGGTTCCGAAAGTTCAAGAGCGTAAGGATGAGAACTTAGATGAGAGCCATAGTTTGAGGAATAAGATTTAGAGCAAACCCTGAACGTGATAGTCAGGGAGGTCGCCATCAAGATAGAAGGAACCCATGACATAATGGAGTGGAAAATGAGGATTTTAAATTAAAAGATGACCCCAATTATGGGGAGTAGGATGAAACATTTCATACTAAGGAAACAGAAAGTCGAGTAAGGAAAGGAGACCCGAGACGGTACTCCTATACGGCAATTCATGGACCTGTCTAAAAAGAACTTAGACTATTATCCCCAACCACCACCCTGAGGAGACAGTGCGGTGAGAAATTCTTTCAGGACCTTTAAATCGCTAAGCTCTCAGAGTTCCAAGGAACAAGCTGACCCAGTCGAGGCAAGAGCCTGGCTAAAGGAAATATAGGAATCATTTGAGATTCTAAATGATTGACGAATCACAAAAGACTGTTTTTATCACTTACCCTCCTAAGAGAGAGACCACCCGCCGGTAAAAGGCCAAGGAAGGCACGGAGCAAGAGATTATAATAAACTGATTTAAGTTCAGTCAATTGTTTTCGGGAAAGTAATTCCCAAAGATAAGGAGATAGTGTAAAAGCTTTAGAGCCAGAACAAAGGCATACGAGTATGATAAATTATGAATCTAAGTTGTAAAAGTTATCAAGATTCGTTCTGAGGACACGAATCCAGAATGACGGGATGTTTGAAATCAATGCTTATGTTGTGTTGGTTCATGAAATAATGATAAGAGAAAGGAAAATAAAAAGAAATTGAAGTGGAAAGGAATATAACGGCAATAGAGTTTGAGGTATGATAAGGGAGTTGGGTATGAGGAAACCTTAACGACTCGTAGCAATAGAAATAGAAAAGTATGCATTCGTCAGGATGAGGGTGATTCACCATAAGTTAAAATTGATGGTTGAGGGCATAAGAGATACATATAGTTTATCCCCTGTAAGTTGGGAAGATTCGAGGAAACCTTGAGATAATTCGAAGGATAAATAATGAGACGCGGATAGACTAAGGAGACAAGAAAGTAAGAAATTAAGAAAATTGGGTGAAGGAAGTGACCTTCAAGAAGGTAAAGTGTAAGACCGGTGGCATGATACCCAGAAAGGGAGACGCCAGATATGAAAGATATCCCAACATTGAGATGACTGTTGAGATAAACAACAAAAGTAAATAAGGAATTATTAAGAAGAAGTTCACGTTGAACATGACCAATATCTTCCAGAACATCCATGTTATCATTACCAAATCAAGAAAGAAAAGTGGATGACCATTGTTATCTTTTGGAGGCCATATGGATTGACCTCAATTTGAATAAGGATGCTATTATGAAGTTAGGTATAGACTATCGAGGTGGGAATGATTGAATAAGACACCCTTATCAGGGATATATGACTTGATTTATCCATGGAAGGATGCAGGTACCTTTTAAAGGTGGAATTAAGGATAGAACATCGGTAACTTAAAATGAATCCTAGGGGAATGCATAAAGGTTGGAATTTCACCCTTAATAGGGACAGTATGAGTTTTGATAGTATGATTTGGAAAGGGTTAATGTAGCAACAACCTTTAAGAATCAGTGGAGAAATTTTTCAGAAGTATATAGAAAATGGTTCTAGTAATAGTAAATGGTATTTTAATATGCCCTGTATCTAGGGAATACAGGAGGAACGATTGAAGGATAACCTTAGAGGTTTTATAAGGAAAAAGGTAATATTCAAAATTCTCAAGAATAAAAATGTTGATAAAAGGAAATATGACATGATTATAATGATGCCAAGTGGGGCACGTGTTAAACCACGAGAAAGTATGGATCGAACCAGTAAAGGTTGAAATTGTTCTAGGCAATTAGGACTTAAGATAAAAGATGTTCTAAGTATAAGTGAGAGTCAGTCGTGACAGTGATTAACCTCTAAAGACTGAGGCAATAACTTATGGAAAAATGGTGATTTTTTTTTACTCATCAGATTTTAAGGAAAGCATTTTCACATAAGCTGTGATTGAAATAAGGTAGAAAATTTATTTGGAAATGGTTAAAGTGACATTGACTGTAAGGAAATTTTACTATCAGGAAAGGCCAAAGAGGTGGCCGACACTTTAAAGGTAAGAGGATAATTATAGGCGCTTGTGCCAAAAGAATACAGTGTTAATGGTTAAAACTGTGAAGGTTGTATTATGGTTTGGAAGATTGACATTCCTTCTGATGACTGTACAATACCCAGCCGTAATAGTAGTTGGTAAAGGTTTAATTCGTGTAATCGCCATGAGCGGGCTATCTATCTTAGAAGGTACTATCTTGAGAATAATCCAGGACCATGTTTCATAAAGGACTAAACGAACCTTTGAATTAAGTCTTCTATTTAAGGCATATGATTAAAAATGGTATTAACCTGCTATCGTTGCTTTGATTGAAACTCTTCTGCAATTTTATCTGCTTCATGACATGAAAGTACGTCAGAGTTTGGAGTGTTCTTCATGAATCAGAAATGGTGATTATGTTACCTCCTTAGAAGGATTTGATACGACATGTATGGACTCCGTATGGTTAGCTAATAAGATTTCATGGAAAGTGAATGATGACAGTGGGTCAGTGGTGGACCATAGTAAGGCAGCAATGATTCTGCGAGTAGTGAGCTGATTACAACCATGAGAGTTGTATTGGAATGGGTGTTGAGATCGAGTACCCCTAATCGGGTCGTGGTAGTGTATAAGTTATCATTGATAGACTAATTAAGTAGAGTATCTACCTAGTGAATAATTATTCTTTCTTATGGAAAGAGAGTCGTATTACTATATGAGGAAGGTTGCAGTGCAAGCATAGAACTCTAGTAACGATGATGTCTAGAATGAGATCCCAGATTCGATTTTTGATGTCGAGGGAGTTTCAAAGGTAATTGTGTATAAGCTCGAGGAAGAGCATGGGTCCATAGAATGATGGACGGGATAGCGAAAATATTTAGGCACGTGAAATGCGATGCTATAATACTTGATGTTGATATAAATACGTATATGTTTTGTTCTCCTATGACAAACCTCTATAATTCAGAGGTAGGTTCCAAGCCAGATATTTTGTGGCAGTGTATATATATTTTTTTATATATACAATTCTCTTCAGTTCGTTCTTTTCTCTTCTTTTCATTTCATGTAATCTGAGAAGAACAACCCTTCCAGAAGGGGAGGTATTGCCGAATGACTATCTATCTGTGTGATAGAAGCCTAGTAGGATACCATCTATTGTTTAATTGCTTGTCAAGTACTAAAGGCTGGCCACCTTCTGTACTAACTATGCAATATAACAAGTGTTCATGATCATAGTGATCTCTCAACAAATTCCTTTACTTCTATATGATTGATCAAGCTTCCAAAGATAGAAACAACTGAAAAAGGAGTAATAAAGTGGTGGTAGTATGCGGAATGGGAACACGTTCGTGATACTAAGGTTGACGTGGTTATTAAAAGGTTATAGAACGCTAACGAGCAAAAGTATAACCAGTATAATATTAGGAACAGAAGGTAGTAGCGATTACGAACTCGAAAAGAGTGGGTATTGAGAAGCAAAAGTTCTAATGCTAAAAGCTATAATGAGAGTCTGTGCAATAGACTTGAAAGAATTTGGAATGATCATTTAACGCGGTTGAGTTTTCTTACGATAATAGATCATATGTCAGTATTGAGGTATCGCCTTATGAGATCCTTGAGGGAAGACAATGTCGATCTCCCTTATGTTAGGATGAAGTTGTAGAGCGCAAGATGCTCGGACCCACAGTAGTCCAAAGGACCAAGGATATGATAGATCTAATCAGAGGACGGCTGGTAGTAGCCCAAGATGGTCATGATAAGTATGTTGATTTGACACGAAAGGATAAAGAGTATGAAATAGGGGACCTAGTAATGTTATAGGTATCCCTTGGAAAGGATTGATGAGGTTCGGAAAGAAAGGAAAGCTAAGTCTATAATTTGTTGGACCCTTGGATATATTAAGACGTTTGGGAAGTTAGCATATGAGCTAGCCCTAACCCAGAACATGTAGCAGGTCGTAACGTGTTTCACGTATCAATGTTAAGGAAGTGTAATTCAGATGCCAGATAAATAGAGGCATATGAGCGCATAGATATGCAACCCGACGTAACCTATATGGAGCAACCAGGAAGGGTTATAGAGTGAAAAGGAACAAGTGCTTAGGAGAAGGATTATCAAACTAGGCAGAGTTTGGTGGTAGAACCACAATGTGGGAAAATTGACTCGAGAGTTAGAAAGTGTAATGCTAAGAAAGTATCCCCATTTGTTTTCTATCTGATTCCGGGACGGAATCCTTTTAAGGAGGGGAGACTGTAATAACCCCAATTTTTGGAAATTTTTGAAACCCTTATGAATAGTGTTTTTGCTGAATGAGAAAACTGTTCATGCCACGCTATGTAGGGGTTCTGTTATTGATCTTATGGGATATTATTAGTACTCTAGGTGGTATATAAGTGTATGTAAAGATCGTCAGAATCAAATTTCCGAACACTTTGATTTTTCCCGGAAATCCACAATATACGGAGAGAATTGAGTATAAGGTAACAGGATAAAAAGGATTTAAATTAAAGGATTATAAGAGAGGATCATAAAAGGAATACAATGTATTGAGAAAGGTTAAGGGGACCTAAGTAATAAGATCCCGGGTATGATCCTTCAAACGATAAATGAAAACGAAAGTTAAGTGAACCGTATAACAGATCAGCGATCATTAGGCAAACAATTAGGAAGTTAAGCAAAGGGATTAGGGGGAAAGATGTCATCCAACCAATAGAAAGAGGACAAGGAAGGGAGGATGACATCATGAGGATGACATAACCATGACATGGGAAGGAAGGAGGTGTGGTGGCTTTGTAACCACACAAATCCAAGGGCAAGAAGGTAATTGACTAAAGCAAGCACAAAAACCAATCAACCAAGCCAAGTAAAATCATTTTCATCAAAAATCAAAAGCAACCAAGGCTTGTTCTTCATTGCCCACGGCTTTTCACTATTCAAAAGGCAAGAGAAATTCAAAATCCAAGATCCAAGCTTCCTAAATTGGTAAGATAATTCCCTAATCATCTTCATGCTTAGTTAGGACTATATCATGAGTTTAAGCCATTAATTCCTTCTCAATCTTCTTCATTTAATCAAAGAAGAAGACAATGAATAGTGTTTTCAAGATTTTTAACTTGAAGTTTGTCTTGTTTTCTTGAAGATCCAAGCTTTCTTAAAACTTCTCCAAGCTTCTTAAGGCTTCCTAGCTCCACCCACCACTTCAAGGAAGGTATACCATTTCCAAACCCTAGGTTCATATATATTATAAGGTGATTTTGATGAGTAGGATGTTATTGTAGCTTGTTGTTATGATTTAGAGTTTGAGATTTGGTATGGTAGTGAAATGGAATGGTAATTATTGTGGTTTTGATTTAAAAGAACTTAAGAATGATTAAAGTAAAGTTTAAGCATAAGTATGAATGGTTAAATTGAATTGGTTGGGGTTGTTATGATGTGATAAGGATGGAGGATGGTTGTATGTTGGATTTGAGGTTGATTTGGGTTGTTTGTGAATGGGTTAAAATGTGGAAATCACGTAAACATAGCCGTCGTAACGTCCGATTTTCTTTGGACTGTTTTTGTGCATAACATTAGGACCCGAGAACCCCCTGCTAGATTGTGACCACTGCCATGTTTAGATAGCTCATGTTACGAGCTTCGTTTTGATATGTAGTTCGTCCGATTCCGATTTACGGTTTAGGAGAAACGACCGTTTCAAGTAACGGCGTTTCGCGGACGAAACTTTTTCCCTCGCCTTACTTTGGAATGTAGGTTAAAGACCAAAAAGGGTGAATTAATGTATGAAACATTTATGGTAAGTGTGTTAGGCAGTTGGTAAGTCATTCGCGAAGGAATCGCTTTAAAACTCGTAAAGGTTAAATTATTAAAAATGGTGGAGCCGAGGGTACCCGAGTGACTTAAGCGAATCAGTGAGCGCAAAACGAGCGTTAGAGTCTAAGTTAGTTAAAGTATAGATTTACAAGTGACTTTGGTTTAATTCCAACTTACTTGTTGCTTATAGGTTACCAGACTCGTCCCGAGCCATTCGTAACCCCCAGTCGCTCAGGCAAGTATTCTATCCGTTATACTGTTGTTGTGATGTATACACTTGTATATGCATTATCTTGCGATAGATGCATGTTGGTTATTTAGCAAATTCTTGCGATATATTGTAGCATGTGATATGGTATATATGCATGCCTGTTTCATATTCTTGAAATATATATCTGTTGGTTCAGTTGATAATACCTATGCTAGAGGATAGCGGTAACTTGCATATACCCTTAGTATAGGGACCCAAAAGGTGAAAATATTTTCTAAAACCGGGAGTCGAGGATCCCGAGTAATCTTGTATATATGGATATGGATATATATATATATATATTTATATATATATATATGGTTATAGTTTTCCAAACTATTAATCAAATAAGGTTTATTCGATAACTTTAAACTTTATTTTATTATTGAATATTATTTCGAATATTATTCGAGGACTTATGACTCCTTTTATATTATTTATTGAATATTATTTGAATATTCATTCGAGGACTTATGACTCCTTTTATATTATTTATTGAATATTATTGAATATTCATTCGAGGGCTTATGACTCTTTTATATTATTTATTGAATATTATTTGAATATTCATTTGAGGATGTATTTATTTTATTTAATGAATATTATTTATAATATTCATTCGAGGTATTATGACTCAGCTTATTTTATTTATTGAATATTATTTGAATATTCATTTGAGGATCTATGACTCCGATTATTTGCTGAGGTATATTCTTTATTTTATTAAAGAATAAGGTGTCAATAATCAAACTTATTTTCGATTATTCATATAAAGATAATACTTTCATATAAGTATATCTTTGGTTATTTAATACTCGTTTCAAGTATAAGTTAATACTTCTACTTCAATTATTTTTATAAAGATTATTCTTTATGGGAATATTATTTAAAACAATAATATTCAGTCATTTTCTAAATATTCTGGGGACTGATTTACTTCATTAAATCAGCCTTACTCCAAACACTCTTTAAAGTGTTTTCGAGTCTTCAAAATGATTTTTAAAAGTCAGAGCGGATCCCAAAACTTTTTTTTTATATTTAAGATCTTCCTTTTTAAGGGGATTTAAATACTCGCTCAAAACCTGGGGAATCCGGCTCTGTGGTGTATTTTATATTCGCAACGAGGTTGCAGATTTGGTAAATGAATTGATTACTTGCCCAACGTTCGGGAAGTAAGCCCCTCTCATTGAGTCGGCATAAGCGACAGGCCGGGGTACGGTCTATTATTGTGTAAGTGGCTCAGTGGGAGTCCATCAAATGCATAGGTGGCTGAGTGGCAGTCCAGCATAGGTCTTAATTATGACCAGGGTGATGACCAGTGGGGAATTCGTCCATCTACTAGTAGAAAAGGTTACTTATTGGTATCTTTGCCTGATCAGCAAGATATCGGGTTTATGCCAAAATTCTTTTCCTTTCCAAAATTCATTGGATGTTTCAAACTCTGTTCATACTTTGCATAACAGAGATTCCAGGAAATGTTTAAAGGGATATATATATGTGGATATATATATATTGGGACTAAATAAAGTATCTCATAACTTTTTCATTCAATAATATTTCAAAGATTGAATCTATTCAAGTCTTATCTTGTGGTCTCATCAGTGGGATGAACTTTTGAAACTGATTATAACTTGAATGGTGGTAGTTCAAGTAGTATTGGGAAAGATATAAGTATATTGGGGTATTTGGTAACCTCATCTTTTAAACTTATATCTAATTAATAATTGTCTTATGAATGACAAAGATTTTCAGAAAAACGTTGAGACAAGGTTAGATATATGAGATCACCTTGCAACGATATTTTTATACAGTTATACACTGGGACTTTGTGTATATTATGCATGGAAGAGGACTTCCAATATTTTGAAAAGTATATATGTATATATACTGAATATTTTGCGACTTCATCGCATTAAGATATCAACTTGGTTCATTTCTTTTGACCAAGACTTTCATGAGTATTATGAGTAGGCTCATATATTGTAAATCATTATACATATTATTTTGGTGGGCTTGCTGCTCACCCTTGCTTTATTTCTTCATCACACAACAACAGTTAGGAAATATGGCCAGACTCCAGCAGACCCAGCGCAAGCGCGTGGGAAGCGTCCCGCGTCTTCCCGTTGATGTTGTAGCTGCTATAGCTGCAGAGGTAGATCTATTGTAGATCAGACCATCTACTTTTGAGAATCAATTATGTATAATTATAACTTGTGGCAGATAATGGCAATTAACTGTAAATTTATCAAGTAATCATTTTGGGTTGTAATAACTTTTAAATTGTGGATTCAAAGACTTGTACTTATTTAAATTTCATCTCTGAGACTATAACGGGTTGTGGTGTGTGTTAGTGTGGGGTCACAGCATAAGGTTATTATTATTAATTAAGTGAAGTGATATTGTGGAAAGAAAGACCGTGACAACCCGGATCCCCGACCCCGGATCTGGGGGTGTTACATTAACTATTCCTTACACAGGGAGTAGAGTGCATCTAAGGGCCTACTGGCTGATGGAATTCATGGATGATAAAGGAGTTAGAAGATTCTTCAGATTAGAAGACCAGTTGAGCATCTTTAGCAATGAGACTCTTCCGGAAATGCAATGAATGCTAGATCTCTCAGAATCTGATGAACTTGAATTCCACAGACAGCTCCAAAATTAAATAGAAGAAAACAATAGGAGGCTTGGGAAGAAATCCAGACAATCAAGGAAATAGATCAATTTGCTCAGACTAGAGGAGCACCTTGAAAATGATTGTGAACAAATATTTGAACACTTTGTCTTGTAAATTTTTCAGTAAATAATGCAGCACTTTTTAGTTTTATCTACTACCTTGTAAATCTGTATTTTTAGGGTATTTTGTTATCATCAAGTTTCTCTTAATTTATGGCTACAATTCTAGTAGGCATAAATTGGGGGAGATTGTTGGGAATATGTTGTGAAATTGATGATTATATTAACAAAACACCTTAGTAGATTTAACTTAGTGAAAAATGTAGCACTCGACGGATGATCAGATATAGTCCCGACGGATGACTCAATATAGTCCCGACGGATGATGATTTGACATCCATCGAGTGAGTAGCTTATGTAACAATAAGTCATGTAGCACATTTCTGTAAACATCTTTGTATAGATTCTGTAGTAGCATATAAGTCATGTTGACTTTAATTAGATATGCAGAATAGGCTGATTAATTGTAAATATAAGATATCTTGTAATTTTGTATAAGTGAAATGAAGTCAAGTGTCTAATAGCTACCCGACAGATGATCAACAAGGCAACCCGATGGATGACAAGTATGTACCCGACGGATGATTAATTCAAACAACTGTTGACAGTGACAACACAGTCACATGCATTGGGTGTTTGCAAAAGGAACGTGGAAGCCTGTTTAACGGGAAATGAAGAACAAAGGAGCATTACCATTTCCCTGCAAGTTAAGAAGATTTTCAAAGATGCTGGAATACAGTAGTGAAGTAGCATGGAGTTTGACTTGATAGTTTTGTTTAATTATCCTGTCTTATTACCATATAAACTTGGTGATATATAAACCAAGTGTAGCTAGTGAAATAAATAACTAAGTAAACACTTTTAGAAGAGAAATAGAAAAGGCTATAACTGTTAAGAATTTCTATGCAGTTTGTTTGTTCACTTATAAAGCAGCTGTGAGACAACTTGCTCTTATCAGAGTTCTTAAATCGTATATATATATATATATATATATATATATATCTGGTGGATACTTTCAAATCCACCATAAAGTTTTAAGAGCTTGTGTTTTTATTACTTTGTGTTTTTGATTCACTTAACTTGTTATTCCGCACCTTGCAAATCAAAACACACACATATATATACATAGTTTGAGTTTTAACATTTTATAGTTCAAGAAAAAGTTTACTAGAATTACATTCAACCCCCCCTTCTGTAATTCTTGCTGCATTGTTAGGGACTAACATAAGGTCTACGTTTGGTATTTGTTTTCAGAAAACACCTATACCCGTCACTTCGGAAAAATAGGGTTTTCAGATACTTTATAAAATATTTATCACCACATGCAAGTATGTTTCGTAAAATATTTATAATTATACAGATATATACGTTCGACTAGTAATCCCGATAATCACATGATATGTCCCCATAATTTCGAATTTAATTTTCAAAAATCGGGCATCATCTCCTCTATTTATCAGCCTACCCGTCTACACATAATCGACGTCTCAATTAAACAACTACACGCGATACTTCACTAAATACTTTTATTTATTATTAAATGTATGAATCATAATCGATCATCACCGTCCACCGTCGGCTCGCCGAGGCTCATCGCCGACGACGACAAAATTCGCGGGTGTCCGATTAATTCGGGTTCCTGACACGAATTTCACCGATAATTAAAATCCCCGCAAGAAATTATATTATTATTTCACAAAATTAATCAACTAATTTCCTGCAACCAAAAATTCAAAATTCCAAATTAAGTTACACGCACAAACAATAATGTAACAACAGAACTGGAGCAACACACGCCGATACCCGAGGAAATCAACCGAAAAATCAACTTGGCTGGATTCAACACAACACAAACGCACTCACACGGACACACACACACATGACATACACACACAACAATAACACACACACACACACTTATATATATATATACACAGAAATCAACAGGAACCACACTCAAGCAACAATGCTGCATCTCACCGGAGAACGCGATGGCGAGCCCGATCTGGGCAACCGAGAAATAGAGAAAATAACGGGGCACATGGGAATAAACGAGAAAGAGAGGAGAGGAGTGAGAGAGAAATGAAATGAGAGAGGATTGAGAGGGAGAGTCAGAGAAATCGAAGGATGAGATATTGAGAGATTAGAGCCGAGAGAAAACGGAGAGAGAGAAGAAAGAATTGAGAGAGAGAGGAGGATAAGGATGAATATACTCATCTAATTATTAATATAACTGTTATACAAATTCCCGAAAAATTTAATTCTGACCCACTATTAATAACTAAACGATTAACTTACGGGTAAATATAACCCAAAAATTCACGAGAATAGCTTTAAAATTCTCAAAATAATTTAAAACTAATAGTGTAAAATTTTCAAAATTTTTAAATTATTTTTGGAACGCGCATCATACCCGCATTTTATAATTTAACGAACAAAAGTGCGGGTAAATAAAAGCCAAAGAATTTTCAAAGTAATTTTAAAATTCTCTAAATATTCCAAACTTAAGAAAATACGAGTTTCGTAATTTTTGAAGCATTCTAGAATTTAATACTGAATTTACTCATAAATATAATCAGAAAATCATTTAGGGCTAAATAATTGATAAAAAATTGATTTCTAAATTTTATAAATTTCCAAAAATAATTATTGAAATTATAAAATCATAAAAATAATTTTAGAGATAATTCAAATTTTTATGAAAATAAATCTTCTATAAAATCACTTATTAAAAGTGAAAACAACCATACAACTCAACATTTAATTACACAAATAATCTTCCTACACCATTAAACCACACATAATCAATAATAAGGCAACACACAGCTGGCAGAACCAATACACATATTTTATTCATTTAATTTTTCAATAATTACACTTTTAATAACACATAAATACGAGTCGTTATATCCTTCCCCCCTTAAAAAGATTCTGCCCTCAGAATATTAGCTAATTAAACAAGTGAGAATATTTGTCAAGCATATCTGACTCCAACTCCCAAGTAGAATTTTTTACTTAAGGATATCTCCAAAGTATTTTAACTATAGAAATCAACTTATTTCTAAGGACTCAATCTTTACAGTCTATGATCTGGGTTGGCCACTCCATGCAGGAAAAATCTGGCCAAAGCTCGATTGTCTCATACTCAATAACTTAGTTCGAATCAGGATTATAATGCTTCAGCATAGATAAGTAAAACATGTTTTGAATATACTGCAGCTGCGGCGGCAGCACTAACTCAAAGGCAACTCTACCTATCTTTCCCAATACCTCGAACAGTCTGAGATACCTAGGACTCAACTTGCCTTTCTGTCCAAATCTAACCAATCCTTTCCAAGGCGAAACCTTTAACAACACCAACAATCCTATTTCCATATCCAAGTCCTTTCAATGCAAGTCCGTATTCTTCCTCGGTCTAACCTAAGCCGCTTCTAATCTTTTCCGAATCAACACCACCGCGTCTTTGGTTTGCTGCACTAACTCAGAACTTAACAACTTCTTTTCTCCCACTTCATTCCAGTAAAGTGGGGATCTACACTTACGTCCATACAAGGCTTAAGGTGGCATTCCTCTACTGGCATGATAACTATTATTATAGAAAAACTCCATCAATAGTAAATGATCATCCCAGTTACCTTTAAAATTCAAAGCATATACTCTCAACATATCTTCTTTCGTCTGAATCATCCTCTCACTTTGCTCATCTGCCTGGGATGATGGGCGATAAACATCTTCAACTTTGTGCTCAAACATTCCTAGAATCTTATTCAAAACCTTGAATTAAATCTCGGATTTCGATCCGATATAATCGAAACAAAAACTCAATATTTGGTCATAAATTCATCTAAGTACAACTCCACTAGCTTATCCAAAGGGTATTTTTCATTAATTGGGAGGAAACATGCAGACTTCGTCAATCTATCAATGATCACCCAAATAGCATCATGTTTCGATTTAGTCCTTGGTAATCCTATTACAAAATCCATTGTAATTTCTTTCCATTTTCACTGTGGAATCTCTAAAGGTTTAAGAATTCACTTGGCCTCTGATGTTTTGCCTTTACCGCTCGGCAAGTGTGATATTTACTCACCCAATCGTCTATTCTCTTTTTTCATTCATGGCCACCAAAGTTCTTCTCCAGATCTTGGTACATCTCAGTGCTTCCAGGGTAGATAGAAAACCTAAAATTATGGGCTTCCCGAAGTACCTCATTCTCCAGGTCAGTTACATAGGGAATTCATATTCTCGAGGAAACCTAAACATACCGTTGCTATCCCTTTGGGTACAAATTTATTCTCCAGTCAAACTACTCAATCCTTGATTCATGACCTCTTCTTAACACTTCTTAATTCTTTCCATTAATTCGGACTGAAAAGTAATCTCATACAATTGCTCCTTATTACCTTCTGGCACTCAAACTTCAATTTCTAGCTTCTCTAATTCCCTTGCTAATTCTTCAGCAATTCTAATCACATTCAATCTTTCTTTCCTGCTCAAGGCATCTGCCACTACATTGGCCTGGCCTGGATGGTAATTAATAAAACAATCATAATCCTTAATTAATTCCAACCAGAATTCATACTTTGAAAACTTTGTATACTGTTGCTATTTTTCCAACCTTCGTAGGGAAATCTCCAGGTGTTCGGCCTGGTCTTCCTTAATCCTTGAGTTGGATGAGGATGTTATCAATAAATATAGTTATAACTTATCCAAGTACTCCTTACATACTCTGTTCATTAAACATGTAAGGCAACTGGTGCGTTTGTTAATCTAATAGCATCACTAGAAATTCGTAATATCCATATCTGGTTCCAAATGCAGTCTTTGGTATGTCTTCAAGCTTGATCTTCAACTGATATTATCCCGATCTTAAATCAATCTTCTAGAAACAACATGCTCCCTTAATTGGATCACATAGTAATCAATTCTAGGCAGGGGTTACTTATTATTACTTGTCAACTTCTTAAACTTCCGATAATCGGTACATAATCTCATGCTTCATCCTTCTTCTCCATAAACAACACTGGTGCATTCCACGGGAATACTTCTAGTCTGATCACCCCTATATCCATTAATTTCTGCAGTTGTCTAACTAATTCCTTCACTCTCCCTGGGCCATATAATATGGAGCTTTTGACACTAGTTCGGCTCCGGGTGCTATACCGATGAGAAATTCTATCTCACGATCTGGGGTAATCTTGGTAATTCAACTGGAAAGACTCCCGGGCATTTATTTACTACCCGAATTTATTCCAGCTTAAGTTCTTCATTCTTCGTATCTCTACACGTGGTAGGTATGTCTTACACTCTTGGATTAATAATTCCTTTACTCGCATGATTGAAGGAACTTCTTATCCTATTTCTGCTCTTGAAATCTCACCTTAATATTGACTTCCACAACATTACAATTTGCTCCTTCTGGATATCAATATTTGCCTTATGACGGAATAACCAATCTATTCCTAAGATTATATTATTTCTTCTAACTCAAAAGGTATTAAGTCGGTCATAAAAGAATGTCCTATGATTTCTATGGGGCATCTAGGACATAACTGATTTACTGGTACTTTATCTTAATTAACCACTTATAATTAAGAGTTCATTTAAATATTCCAATATTAGATCCATTATACCCACACCATCCTTTGATATAAACAATTTGGATACTCTAAAATCAAACAATATTTTAACAGGTACGGAACTAAGAAAGAGTGTACCTGCTACCCCATCAGAATCTTGAGCAGTTGACCTTTTAGTCATCTTAAAAGTCCTAACCTTGGGTGTTCTAGATGCTGGGCCTTTGGATGCACTACTTCTCATACTATATTGGGAAACACTCCTATAGTTCTTGGCATGATGTCCTACCTTGCCACAACTATAACAGGCGACTCTTGGGTTTTCCACTCTACACTTTCTCGCATAGTGTCCTTTCTGTCCGTACTTGAAAAATTCAACATTCGGTTTACACACTCCACCATGCCTTTTACCACATTGCTTACGCATCGTTATTGGTGACCTGATCGTCTTGACTTGGTTAGAACTGGTTTAGGTGTTATAAGCTTGTTCTGGGAAATTTTTTATCTTCCAAGTCCCTTATCCCTATTCCTTCCAAACTTTTTTTGAAACTTCAGACTAGATCCCCTACTGATCTTGTTTTTCTTTCACTTCATCTATTTTCCGCTTCTTATCTTCTTTTTCTTTTGGCGGCTATCTTCTGATCACTCTCAATTACCATGGCTGCCTGAACTACCGAGGTATAGGTCTTCAGTTGTAGAATTACAACTCCGCTCTAAATTTCTAGTTTTAATCCCCGTTGAAACCTCTTTGCTTTCTATGTTTAAGAGTTTATATAGCCTGGCACCAATCTAACTAGCTTTGTAAACTTAGCCTCATATTGCTCTACACTCCTTCCACCTTGCATCAATTCTAAGAACTCAATCTTGCTTAAACTTCGCAGGCAGTCAGGGAATTAATTTTCTAAAATAAATTCAGTAAACGTAGTCCATGGAATAAGACCTTCTCCTCCTAATGCCCTGGTTGACTCCCACCAGTACTTTGCTTCATTTCCAAGAAATAGCTTGCATAATCAGCCTTAAAATTTATCACTTACTTGGATGAGGTTGAGAGCTTTCTCCATTTCTTTTAACTATGCTCCAACAGCTACTGGATCATGCTCCTCATTACAACAAAAATTGATTGACTTCCCAACACTACTTAAATACAATACTAACTAATTCGATATACCACAAAACTGGACTGGATATACTAGCCACCAACTATAAAAAGCCACTAGTAAGCCAAGTCAAACGTAAGGAACTCTGGACTCTACTGGGCACACTGGTCCAAGCTTCAACCAACCATTCCTCTAAAAGCGGTTTCCTATCACCTGCGAGTGACTTTCTAACTATTGAATTCACTTTTCTAAGGCTGCGACCTTTTCCAATGAATCTTGAATCCTCTCTGCTGCCATTATTCTGAAATGGCAACCTGATATAGAACTTTTATTTCTCATGACAGTCAACTTCTGATCACTTTCAATAACTAGGGTTGTCTAACTATAGAGGTTACTGATGAATTCATTGCCATGGAATCTCTAATGGAATTTCAAAATCAAGGAATCAATTATAAAGAAAGAAAAGGCGAAGAATACATAAATATGACTGAGAGCAACCATACAAGTATATAAGATGGTCAGTCTTAGTACCATACAGTTTACAACACATCATTCGGTGGCATCCCACCTGACTTTTTGGCACACAGACAAATAGTCAAACTATATGTATTGTTTGCCCCAATCATCCGATAGAATTACTGAGTTAAGAAATAATACTTAAATAGAAAATTTATAGGTAGGGAGGAGAATCTAGATCATGATGAATCAACACAACCTTGAATTGCTAACTTCGAGTTTTGACTTTCTTATGGAAAATAAGCAACTTATTACATGGTAAACAATCATTCTGGAAAACAAAATATGTCTCATGAGATGCGTATAAGGGTTCAAGATATAATAACGATACTAATCCATATACTCCACAAAATTTGGTTGTCATAGCAGCCGCCGACTACTATCATAACATACTATCTGAATTCACCGAGGTCGCACACTCGGTCCGGCAATATCTCTAAGCATGGAAAAAGTGACAGGTGAGCTGACACTGGTGTCTCTCCAATCATGACATCAAGGGTCCGCGCAAAATCTGAACTCTCATGATCATTCTCGTTCTCTCGAGAGGGAGAACTAGAAACCTCTATTGAACATTTCCAAGAATACATATACGAGGGAGACACACTAAAAGTTAGGGCAGTTCCAGTCAAACCTCAATAGATGCCAGGGTTACACCTTCGAAACCCTCGACTGAAATCTTAGACTCGCCCCTCTATATGAGTTGCTGACTCACACCTTTATATAAACCTTTCTACACTCTTTTGACTCTGCTCTTAACCTAAATCAGAGACTCAAACCTGTGGCTCTGATACCAACTGTGACGGCCTCAACCCTGGGGTCAGGAGTTGACGTTACCAACAACAATAACAAAAAACACAATATAATTCAACTCAATATTAATACATAAATACGACCCCTTTACTAAGATCTTTTCCAGGTTTAAGTATAACTTAGGTTACATAACTACTACAATCAAATCAATTTAATACGTCTGACACATCGAACTTAATAAAGCAACTCAACAGACTACATCTGGTCTGACACAACTACCTCAAAGGAGCCTGGTACGAAAGGAACTGGAACTCTGCCCTGATTATGATGAAAGGGTCTCCTAGGCATCTGCAATATATTTAAAAAACATTCTGCAAGGGTGAGCAATCAATTGCTCAGCAGAACCACTATATGAATAACAAGTAAAGTAGTTTATGATAAAACAATTATAGGAACAAAAATCATAACTTGTTACAAAACGAGTAAAACATGTATAAACTGGATATCCAAAACTAGCATGCTCTGTGAAACAATAACGACAGTCCTGTGCTGTGCATAAATACCAGAGTCGAATTCTAACATGCCATTCACATTTTTAACTCAACTGTACAAATCACTGCTTCCATTACGCGAATCTCAAAACCAAATCAGATACGTATTGGACATGTGAAGACAGCTGATCAGGTTATCAACACCAGGCGGCTCCATCTGCCATCCCATAAACCTGTTCCAGAATTCAGAGACTAGCTAGGTCTCTGACCTGTTGGACTAATCGGTTTAATAGTGCGCGCAACCAAGCAAGCCGCTTACGCAACCTCAATAGGCCACTATGGCCTCTATGTATCCAATATCTGATTATTTTTATCCAGTTTTCAAATCATTTGTACCTATCTCTATTTAAAATCATTCATTTAAAAGCACACATAAAATCGGTTCATAATTCATTTTCATTCAGAGATAGGTACCTTTTTGAAGTTACTTTTCCTCAAAACAGATTTAAAACAATTAGTTACAACTACAGGGGATACGTAACTTAAAATGTTTACATTCTTGTTTGAAAATAAAACAACAGTTTATTCATATACGTCGAACCATAAAAGTGTGGTCAGGGTTACTTGCCTTGCAGAGCTTTACAACTATTACTGATTGACCTTGAACTAACATGGACGCTCGGGCTTTATCACCTAACTATTAGACCACCCTGGATCCGACTTCAACACTCAGGCCCTTCGATTGGAACCTTGTTGAGCTTGTTGATTGACTAACAGGCTATCCTTAGTCTGACGTCAACTCTCGGGTCTTCCGACTAACCTACAGAGTCGAAATAACTTATGTTAGACGACCAGCTATGCTTGACATATCCTCACTATCAATTATACCAGAATGTTATCAAAACCCGAATCGTAATTATACGTATTATTGTAATACATTTAACAGTTTGGTATTTGTTTTCGGAAAAGACATATACCCGTCGCTTCGGAAAAATAGGGTTGTCAGATATTTTACAAAATAATTATCACCACATGCAAGTACGTTCCGTAAAATATTTATAATTATACGGATATATACGTTCGACTAGTAATCCCGATAATCACAGGATATGTCCCCAAAATTTCGAATTTAATTTCCAAAAATCAGGCAGCATCTCCTCTATTTATCAGCCTACCCGTCGAAACATAATCGACTTCTCAATTCCCAAATCACATTCAATTAAAAGACTACACACGATACTTCACTAAATACTTTTATTTATTATTAAATGTAGGACTCAGAATCGATCATCACTGTCCACCGGCGAGCCTCGCCGAGGCACATCGCCGACGACGGCAAAATTCGCGGGTGCCTGATTAATTCGGGTTTCCGACACGAATTTCACCGATAATTAAAATCCCCGCACGAAATTATTTTATTATTTCACAAAATCAGTCAACTAATTTCCTGCAACCAAAAATCCAAAATTCACAAACAACAATGTAACAACAGAATTGGAGCAACACGCGCCAATACTTGAGGAAATCAACCGGACAAATTAATTCGGTCAAATTCAGCACAACACAAACGCACCCACACGGACACACACACAGGGTGCACACACACAACAATAACACACACACATATATTTATATATATACAGAGAGAGTCGGAGAAATCGAAGGATGAAAGATTGAGAGATTAGAGTCGAGAGAAAACAGAGAGAGAAGAAAGAATTGAGAGAGAGAGGAGGATAAGGATGAATATACTCATCTGATTATTGATATAACTGTTACACAAATTTCTGAAAAATTTAATTCTGACCCATAATTAATAACTCAACGATTAACTTACGTGTAAAAATAACCCGAAAATTCACGAGAATAGCTTTAAATTCTCGAAATAATTTAAAACTAATAATATATAATTTTTGAAAATTTTAAATCATTTTTGAAACGCACATTAGACCCGCATTTAACAGTATAACAAACAAAAGTGCAGGTGAATAAAAGCCGAAGAATTTCCAAAGTAATTTTAAAATTCTCTAAATATTCCAAACTTAAAAAAATATGAGTTTCGTAATTTTTGAAGCATTCTAGAATTTAATACTAAATTTACTCATAAATACTATCAGGAAATTATTAAGGCTAAATAATTGATAAAATATTGATTTCTAAATTTTATAAATTCCCAAAAATAATTATTGAAATTATAAAACCATAAAACTAATTTTAGAGACAATTCAAATATTTATGAAAATAAATCTTCAACAAAATCACTTTTTAAAAGTGAAAACAACCATACAACTCAACATTTAATTACACAAATAATCCTCCTACACCACTAAACCACACATAATCAATAATAAGGCAACACACAACTGACATAACCAATACGCATATTTTATTCGTTTAATTATTCAATAATTACACTTTTAATAACACATAAATATGAGTCGTTATATCTGGTGTAGTGTTTGAGGTGGATGGGATGTCTGTTTGGTAAGGTGGAGGGTATTGAGGTAGTAGGTAACCTTGTGTCTGGAGTCACGGTTGAACTCACAGTTGGAACTGTGGTTGTGACAGTGTGTTATTCACCAATAATGGGAACTTCCATTTGAATTTGAGGGGATTTGACCAGGTTACTGTCATGTACCATGGCCTCAAATCCTTGTTTTTCTTGCAAAGAACTGACACTTGAATGTGCTAAACTTGCCTCCCCAATCGCTCGATCATTTGCAATTTTACTCCCAGCTTCAATTGATAGAACAATTTCAGCTAGGGTTTTTAGGGGAGTTGTCCCTACTTGAGGAACCTCCAATTGAATTGGGGAGGATTTAGATAGCTCCCCCTCAGGAGTACTACCCTCAAACCTATCAATCTGTGAAGATTGTTTAGCACATGAAGGTGCTTGAGAAACATCCACAGGGTCTTGTTAGATATAATTGATGATATCAGCAGAAACTATCAGAAGTTCATATCAGGACTTATATCAGCATTTACTGAAGAGATGACGTCATCAGTACTTATACCAGTACTTGTGATCAGCAGATGATGTCATCAGGATTTCTCACTTCAGTAGATATTCAATATGGAAAAGGAAAACAGGAATTAAAGGCGGTGAAGGAATTTATCTCAGAAGCAATCATATATGGATAGGTTTCCTTATTATAATAGAATAGGATTTCTTATTTGATTGTGTAGTTGTGCTCTATATAAAGCACAAATTAGGTTCATGATATAAGCATTACGAACATTGCTATATCATTCGCATAACCTAGAAGCTCTCAAGGATAATTGTTCATCCTTTCAAGAGAGTACGTTTGTAATCAGTTTTTATCTGTTAATATAAAAACTGTTGATTTTGTTGAAGCTTTATCGAATTGATTAAATAAACTGTATTCACCCCCCTCTACAGTTGATTACGGGCCTAATAATTGGTATTAGAGCTTACTATTAACATATAAACAATTTAAGATCTGAAAATCAATCTATAATGTCAGACAAAGAAGAAGAAATATAGAATCCAAAACCACCACCCTCAGCCACATCACAGATTAGTAGCAATATGAGTAGGTATGAAGCAATCAAGGTGCCAATCCTGAAGATACAAGTATATCCAATCTGGAAAGTCAGGATGACCATGTCTTTGAAAGCCACAGATCCTGAATATCTAAGCAGGATTTATGATGGTCCTCATAAACCAATGAAGGTAGATGTTTCTGTTGCAGGAGAACCATTGAAGATGGTTGACAAAGACAAGAAGGACTACACTTCTGAAGATCTTTCATCTATTATGAAGAATGCTAAAATCAGACACATCTTGCACATCAATCTTGATAGTGTTATGTCCAATAGAGTTATTGGATGTAAGACAACAAAAGATATATAGGATGCTTTAGAGGTAAAGTGTCAGTACAACTGCTATCAAGAAAAACAGGAGGACAATACTTACTCAAGAATATGAGCACTTTGACTCAAGAGACAATGAGTCCTTAACAGAATCTATGACAGATTTCAGAATCTTCTGAATGACTTATCCCTTGTCAACAAGGAGTATGATTTGGTGGACTCAAACTTGAAGTTCTTACTTGCTCTCCCTGAAAAGTGGGACTTTAAGGTCACATCAATAAGGGATAACTATGAACTTAATAACACACCTCTAGATGAGATCTATGGAATACTGAAAACTCATGAACTAGAAATGGAGCAAAGAAATAAGAGGAAATGATCTAAATCTAGACCAGTAGCACTCAAAGTTGAAGAGAAGCCAAATAATAAAGCTAGGAGAAAAAGCTACTCCAAAGGAAAAGCTATGATTACAAAGTCAGATACTGAATCATCAAACTCTGATGATGACTCAAATACTGATATTGAATCAGATACTGATAGTGATCATGACAACAATGAAGACATGGATCAAATGGCTACACTATTGGTTAAAGGCTTCAAGAAGATGGTCTATAAGAAATTCAAGAAAGGAAGAAGATTTTCCAAAAAAGGATCTAGTTCCTTAAACTCTGATAGAGGAACAACAAAAGAAATACTGATTGGAAGGAATCAAGATCCGGAAAACTTGAAAAGTCAAAGGAGAGATGTTACAACTGTGATGGAATTGGACACTTTGCAGCCGACTGCAGAAAACCCAGAGCTGAGAAGAAACAAGCCTTGATCTCAAAGAAGAAAAACTGGAATGATTCATCAGAATCAGATGATGAGGTCAATTATGCTCTCATGGCAAATGTTGATGCTGAGGCTGATAATGCTGAATTAAAGGTACCTCATATTGTTCTTGCTTTTGATACTGATGATATCTATGAATTAACATTATTTTTTAAGACTCTGCATGTTAGTCATATGGATCAAACCTTAGAGAATGATAGAATCAAGAGTGAAAATTGTGAGTTAAAGAAAAGGAATGATCACCTAGAAATTGAGTTGCTTTCCATGCTAGAAATTTAAAAAGAAAGAGATAATGTTGTTTATGTTAAAGAAAAATTGTTAGAAAAACATGCTTATCTAGAAAATGAGTTAGCTAAAGAAAGAGAGATTATTAAACTTTGGATTAACTCAGGAAAAACAACTCATGAAATTTTAGAGAATGGCTGTTGGGGATCAGGATTATGATATGCTGCTAGATCTAATTCTGATAAGAAAATTAAAAAAGAAACTGAGAAAACTGAACCAGTAAATACCTATAGCAAGGTCAGGTAGAACAAGGTTCAGATAAATATCATTAAGTTTAATCCAAGTGCTAATACTGTCAAGTTGATCGATGATGAAGGTTCAACCTCAGCACCTAGATCAAACTTAATTTTTCATAAGAGTGAACAGGTTCACACAAAATCAGTAAATATTGGTCCAATGACTCAGAAACAGCTTAAGCAAAAGCTGAAGGATTTACACAAGAAATACAAGAAGAAAAGGCCTAGGAAAAATAGGAATGGCAAGGTAGGTTTTAATAAGAATGGTAATTATGTAACTCCTCCCAATGTACCTAGAAAGGCCTATTTGAATTGTGGTAGTACTAATCATCTTGCTAATTCTTGCAGGAAGAATAAAGAGATAAATACTGTTCCCTCCAAATCATAGTTCCCGTTTGGGAAATCTTAAAATAAGTAACTTATGACTTAAAATGAATAAGTTATTTATAAGTGATAAGTAGGTGAACATTTATAAGTTACATAAGTGTTTGGATAATCTTACTTATAAGTCATAATTCTTTTTTACTTAAATTAATCAAAATAAATAATTTTACAATATAATTATCTTAATTCATGAATTTTAGATTAAATGAACATTTAAAAATATATTTTTTAAAATTTAAGTTAATAAAAAGGAGAAAAATCAAAATAAGTTAAGAAAAAGTACGTTGTTACTAACATTCAACTTATTAGCTTATAAGTTAAAAATCTGACTTATAAGTGGGTCGACAAACACTCGTCGATAAGTATTTGTGAGAGGATTTCCTAATGTAGTGTTTACTCCTGATGGCTTATGTGACTCATGCCAGAAAGCCAAGCAAAGGAAAACATCTTTCAAGAGTAAAACTGAATCCTCCATTCTTAAATCATATCATCTACTTCATATTGATCTCTTTGGTCCAGTAAATGTTATGTCAATTGCCAAGAAGAGGTATGCACTCATAATTGTTGATAAATATACAAGATACACATGGGTGTATTTTTTGCACACCAAGGATGAATCTACATCCATTCTTCTTGATCATGTGAGGGAGATGGAAAAAGGATCAACATACAAAGTGAAGATCATCAGAAGTGATAATGGAACTGAATTCAAGAATAGCTCTATGAAAGAGTTCTGCAAATTCAAGGGGATAAAACAAGAGTTTTCTGCTCCTGGAACTCCACAAAAAAATGGAGTTGTTGAAAGGAAGAACAGAACTCTCATAGAAGCTGCAAGAACCATGCTAGAAGAAGCAAGATTGCCTACCTACTTCTGAGATGAGGTTATGCAAACTGCTTGCTTTACACAAAATGCAACATTGATCAACAGGCATGGAAAAACACCATTTGAGATGGTGAAGGGAAAGAAGCCAAATTTGAAGTACTTTCACATTTTTAGTTGTAAGTGTTTTATTCTTAAAACTCATCTGGAACAGCTGATCAAGTTTAATCTAAAAGCTGATGAAGGAATTTTTGTGGGATATCCATTGTCTACAAAAGCCTTCAAAGTTTATAAACTGAGAACAAGAACAATCATGGAATCTATACATGTATCTTTTGATGACAAGAAGATAACAGGTCTAGAAGATGCAGATGACCATGATAAATTGAGATTTGAAAATGAAGTACCTTTTGATGAACTTTTAAATCCTGATCCTGATACAGTAAATCTTGATATCACTCAAAGCTCTGATGATCCATATAACAGTGAAAATTCTTCTAACACTAAAGCATGTTGAGGGGGAGTATCATGATTCAAATCCAGAGACATCTACAAGTGATTCAACTCAAGAAACATCAGTAGATAGATCATTAGACTCAAATTCCTCAAACTCTGATGACTCAAATGCTGATAACAATGGGAACACTGATTCAAGGGCAGAATCAGGAAATAATAGTGGTACTAGTCAATGAAATAACAAAGGGTTCATGGATCAAGGGGGAAGGTCTTCTTCAAGGAGTCAACTTCCATCTGCAAGAAAATGGTCTAAGTCACACACACCTGACTTAATCGTTGGAAACCCTGATAGTTGTAACGCCCCCAAATCCGGGGTCAAGGGATTTGGTCGTCACTATAAAACTTCAATCCAAATCAACCTGTTTAATCAATAAACAAATGCCAGCGGAAGATATTTAGCATAAATGACCCCAAACTAATCCAAGATCTTTTAAGGTTACAGTTCTAGAAACAAAATATCCGAATTCCAAAAATAATTTTTTCACTTTCTTTTGAAACTCTTTTAAATAAATTCCAACTCAAAACTAAACCCACTAGTATAACTTCGAAATGAAGTATACTAGACCCAAATAAAATATACAACTATAATATAATATAATATAAACAACTTTACACAATAAAACTTACACTAGTCCGCAACCCTGGACCAACCACCTTCCAAAAGCTTCTTCTTTGCTTCCTCGAATTACGCAGCTAACTAGCGCAAGCTAATCTTCACTGGAGGTTAAATTTAAAAACAGGCAAGTATGAGCGGAAGAAATGCTCAGCAAGATCATTATGACATATATAGGGTCGTTTTGATAAAAAAACCGACATCTGCATTAGAGTAGAACATTTAAAATCATAGTTGCTGAATCATAAAATTTTAGTTGAGGAATCCCAGATTTAATTCCTTAATTATATTAAAAACCGTTTTGATATTTTTGAGCGAAATGCTTCAGCAATACTTTGAATCTTGACGAGAATAAAACACGTAAAACAGTGTTTACGAAAATATCGTAAACAATTCTAACATGAAACAATGATTATGGATTGAATCGTAAACTTTACTCAAAACCGAACTCTTGAAATTAATACTTATTTTGTTATCATATCAAATTAGATATCACTACAAACTTTGATGCTCACAACATCCCATACTGAAGTAAACATCAATCATCTGTACTAATACCACCTTTGATATTTATCAACAAACTAAGTATTCTCAAAATAAGAAACTGAATCAAAACCACATTTCATCTTTTATCCGAAAACAAAATACTTAATAAATCATTCGTTGTAAGATGTCAAAAGCAATATAATAATTTAGATTGGAATCCTCGAACGACGGTGTGTTGCCGCCGGTGATCACCCGCGGAGCAACACCGGTATGCCGAAGCATATCCAACTAAACAAAGGGGTACCCAAGACACATATCGGCCTAGAAAGGTGTTATATCCTGTATAACACATAGCTCACGCTGGACCGCCGCCACGGCCTCTTATGCATCCATCCAATCTTAAAACATTTTTATTGAAAGGGGTCATAATACTCGACACCCTTATAAATTTTATTCGCCCATTCACTTGGGCAGAAAACCAAAACAACGTAATCTTTCTCAAAATCCACAATATTTATAAATCCGATAATTGGATAAGTAAAATCACTTAGCTACTCTAAACATAGAATAGCGGAAGAATACTTGCATAAACAGAATTATTTAATTCAGCGATATGTAAAACATTTAACTATTCCGAACTGAATAGTGAAAGCAATACTTGCATGATAAGATTTTAAAATAAATATCACTTGAACAATGAGTGATGATAGGGATACTTGCCTTTGGGTTTTTAGCAGTTAGTCACACTCGCAAACACGCATCTATTCTGACATTCTGTCTCAAGACATCACCGTCCTTCTTTTCAACACTTGACTGATATGCTGTTCCTGCGATTGCTAGAAGCCAGATACCCAATACCATTCCATCTCATTCTTTATCCAACGTCTTGTCCCGATCAACTCGAGAGATCCGCATCTATAATTAAAAGATATAGCTTTAATTGTCTAAACGATAATCACTCGACGAACTGCGCGTCAAAATCCTATCGTCTACCCATACGATAGCCCACACATAAATATAACAGACAATCACAGGACTCTTGATCCACATACACACATAATTCATATAACACGTAATCACATAACTCACGTATCACATAATTCATATAACACAGGACTCGGTACGTTTAAAACTGAAATTGGGTCAAAATACGATCTATCGATCAATAATCGACTTAGAATGACTTGTAAAACAAGTAACCTTTCGAAACAAAATGATTTGGGTCTCAAAGGTATTTTTAATGAAAGCGGAATATTTTTCTGAGTCTGTACGCGTTCGTTTCGTATTAAACAGACGAACGGTTGATTTATTATGAATTTTTGAACATTTTTCGAAATAAAAACGAGTCTCTAAATCATTTTATAACTAAATAATAGTGCTCGAACACCCGAAAATAATTTTATAAGAATTATTGAGCCTGGAAAATAATTTAAAATAATATTTTAAAGCTCGAACTATTTTTCGGAATTTTTAAATCATAAGAAATAATTAACTCTAAATAATCAATTAAAATTCATTAACTAAATAATTTAAATTTATTTTCGAATAATAATAAAAATAATAATCTTCAGAACTAAAAAATAATATTTTCTTGGAAATCGGACAGCACCTCCTCTATTTCTCGGACTGCCAGTCGATATCATATCGACAAAACCAACAACAATCAACACAATACTTTATATTTACGCGTATAAACACTCCAGAAATGAATAACACGGCCACCTGAACCAAAACTCGGACCAAAAGTGACTTCTCCAATAATTTCTAAAAATTATGAAATAAATATATAAGCACTAACATGCTATATTATACACAAGTACGAAAGCGGAATTTCGGAATCGTTACCCAAAATAAATTCTGATCAACCCGAAGAAAATATCTGATGTCCGAAAAATATCTCCAGAAAAATCCGAAATTAATAGCCACAGACATATACACGCTGAGATGCCATGTGGAGTAATCACCGCCTCCAAACTCTTTTTCTACGCCCCGAAAATAAATTAAAACGGAAATATAACGGAAATATGCCCCGCAATTTTTCTTCTCAAAACCTTGCAATATATATATATATATACCTATGCGTAGGTATCGAAGCGTTGATCGTTTATATATATAACAATTGAAATTTGGATGAACGGTTGAGAATATATGAATTTTTGAAAATTAAAAGTATATAAAATAGGGAGAGACAGAAGACAGAGGAGAGGGGACTGTTGTGTTTGGTAAAAGAAACGGGGAAGGGTGAAGAAATAGGGGGGGGGGGGTTTGTTGTTCACGGGGTGGCAGGTGGGGGTTGTGGCCTCCTGCCACGTTTTTTTTTCTTTTTTTTTTTAACAGCGCACAACAACATATCCTTATTTATACCTGAAAATTTTGTTTTGCCCCGCATTTCTCAACTTATCGAATAAATGTGTCGGTAAATAAAATCAGAAAAATTACCAAACAAATTCTAAAATTCTCAAAATAATTAGAAAACTATTAAAATAAAATTTTCATAATTTTTAAAATATTTTTGACATGCGCTCTATACCCGCATTATACAATTTAACGAACCGAGCTGCACTTGAAACAAATTCAGAAAATCACGAAAATAGTCTTAAAATGTTACAAATATTCCGAAGTTTATAAAAATATAAATTTTGTAATTTTAAAACAATTTTTGAAACACAATTTATACCCGCTTTTAGCAATTAAACGATTCAACGTGCGAGTAAAATTAATCCTAAAAATTCCCAAAATAATTTTAAAATTCTCAGAGTATTCCAAACTTGAATAAATATGAGTTTCTTAATTTTTGAAGAATTTTGGAATTAAATACGGGTTTTACAAATAAATGCAATCATAAAATCATACAGGGCTAAATAATTGATGAAATATTGATTTCTAAATTTTATAAAATCCCAAAAATAATTATTGTAATTATAAAGTCATAAAAATAATTTTAAATATAATTTAAATATTTATAAAATTAATTTTTTCAATAAAATCACTTTTAAAGATAAAAACAAAAGAATACGACTCAGTAATTAATAATACAAATAATCCTCGATCACAACTGAGTCCCACACAATTAATATTACATACAACACATAGCAGACAGAATATCCATCCAATTCCTAATATTACTAAACGAACTCAATTTACCGATATCAATAAAATGATCGGTTTTCAAATAAACTTTTGAAAATAATACATTTAAGGAAATATTTTCAGAAATTAATAAGGATCGATATAACACTCAACAATTAGCACATTACTATTTAATAACACAAACTCGTCAAATAGGAATAAAATATCCACCATTTTATTCCTTCTAAATCAGAAAATCACATAAACATATTCAAATATTAATAACAATAATTCTGAAAATACGGGATATCACAATCTACCTCCCTTATAAGGATTTCGTCCTCGGAATCAGCAGGAGAAAGCACTAAGGGTTTTCTAACCAAATTTCCATTTCCAAATAACCTCAATTTTCCATAATCTCAAATAACTCTTGTATTCCTTGTATAATAAAACTTTTACAGGAGCTTTACTGGGCACCATTGTTCCATTCACATCCTTTGACCAATTCATCAATAGAATCACTTTTTACTGATCGTGAGAAAGAAGAATAGAGAGAAAGATAGAGAGAAAAAAAAGAAAGAGAGATAGAGAGAGAAATAAAGAAACAGATTGACTTCGTTGTACGCCATTGATAGTTTAATCGCATTACACTCCACTGTCGTCCTTTGTAATTCCATCACATCGCCTTACTTTGACTTGACCAGGATACTCAACTTAACTTGATTGGCATACCTTCGAATATTTAGAATGATAAAATCATGGAATTTCAAAAAGAAAAGAATCTGATGCCATAACGGGACCAAAATCTGAATTTGAGAAAAAGTATTGTTGAAATAAGAGAATAACTGAGAGATCAATATAATCAAACGAACTTGGTATTGCGTGCCCAAATTAAGACACTACTAAAGGTGGTTAACCTTCATGTATTCACAATACACACAAGTGATGGCGTCCCATCCAAATCCTTTTACGCAGACAGGTATACCTTGTGTCCCTTACAGTTAGGGTTGTTCATCTCAGTCGGAATAAAAATATCAAAGAATTCAAAATCAAATGAATAAAACTGAAAAGATTTCAAAGCTGATATTTCTGAAGGAAATGAAGTCCAGAGAATAAAAATTCTGGCACAAAATGAATAAACCGGTCTTAGGGATTATGTCTTCTAACTGATATTTCTTTTTGAGAGAAGTCAAAAGAATTTATTGAAAAAGAAGGTATTGCCAAAGTCTTAATATTTATCTCCAATTTGAACTCTCCAGTTGACTCGCCATCTGATTGTAGACAATTCTTCATGTTCCAAGGATATCGATAATCTTCATCGTCGTCAAATCGTAGTAGCCTCGAAAGGTTCCACAATAGAAGTTTTGCAACTGCCAGGAGTTCCATCGAGCTCAGCACAACCATCTCAAACGAATACGCCTATCTTAACTTACTCGTTGGCACTATATCCGATAGTCCAACAGGAACTCGATATGAGCTCAATCGTCCTCACATAGCTATACACACTCCTACACACTCTCGTTTCTAGTTTACTATAACATCAGCTCTGATACCAACCTGTAACGCCCCCAAATCCGGGGTCAAGGGATTTGGTCGTCACTATAAAACTTCAATCCAAATCAACCTGTTTAATCAATAAACAAATGCCAGCGGAAGATATTTAGCATAAATGACCCCAAACTAATGCAAGATCTTTTAAGGTTACAGTTCTAGAAACAAGATATCCAAATTCCAAAAATAAAATTTTCACTTTCTTTTGAAACTCTTTTAAATAAATTCCAACTCAAAACTAAACCCACTAGTATAACTTCGAAATGAAGTATACTAGGCCCAAATAAAATATACAACTATAATATAATATAATATAATATAAACAACTTTACACAATAAAACTTACACTAGTCCGCAACCCTGGACCAACCACCTTCCAAAAGCTTCTTCTTTGCTTCCTCGAATTACGCAGCTAACGAGCGCAAGCAAATCCTCAGTGGAGGTTAAATTTAAAAACAGGCAAGTATGAGCGGAAGATATACTCAGCAAGATCATTATGACATATATAGGGTCATTTTGATAAAAAACCGACATCTGCATTAGAGCAGAACATTTAAAATCATAGTTGCTGAATTATAAAATTTTAGTTGAGGAATCCCATATTTAATTCCTTAATTATATTCAAAACCGTTTTGATATTTTTGAGCGAAATGCTTCAGCAATACTTTGAATCTTGACGAGAATAAAACTCGTAAAACAGTGTTTACGAAAATATTGTAAACAATTCTAACATGAAACAATGATTATGGATTGAATCGTAAACTTTACTCAAAACCGAACTCTTGAAATTAATACTTATTTTGTTATCATATCAAATTAGATATCACTACGAACTTTCATGCTCACAACATCCCATACTGAAGTCAACATCAATCATCTGTACTAATACCACCTTTGATATTTATCAACAAACTAAGTATTCTCAAAATAAGAAACTGAATCAAAACCACATTTCATCTTTTATCCGAAAACAAAATACTTAATAAATCATTCGTTGTAATATGTCAAAAGCAATATAATAATTTAGATTGGAATCCTCGAATGACGGTGTGTTGCCGCCGGTGATCAGCCGCGGAGCAACACCGGTATGCCGAAGCATATCCAACTAAACAAAGGGGTACCCAAGGCACATATCGACCTAGAAAGGTGTTATATCCTGTATAACACATAGCTCACGCTGGACCGCCGCCACGGCCTCTTACGCATCCATCCAATCTTAAAATATTTTTATTGAAAGGGGTCATAATACTCGACACCCTTATAAATTTTATTCGCCCATTCACTTGGGCAGAAAACCAAAACAACGTCATCTTTCTCAAAATCCACAACATTTATAAATCCGATAAATGGATAAGTAAAATCACTTAGCTACTCTGAACATAGAATAGCGGAAGAATACTTGCATAAACAGAATTATTTAATTCAGCGATATGTAAAATATTTAACTATTCCGAACTGAATAGTGAAAGCAATACTTGCATGATAAGATTTTAAAATAAATATCACTTGAACAATGAGTGATGATAGGGATACTTGCCTTTGGGTTTTTAGCAGTTAGTCACACACGCAAACACGCATCTATTCTGACATTCTGTCTCAAGACATCACCATCCTTCTTTTCAACACTTGACTGATATGTTGTTCCTGCGATTGCTAGAAGCCAGATACCCAATACCATTCCATCTCATTCTTTATCCAACGTCTTGTCCCGATCAACTCGAGAGATCCGCATCTATAATTAAAAGATATAGCTTTAATTGTCTAAACGATAATCACTCGATGAACTGCGCGTCAAAATCCTATATATCGTCTACCCATGCGATAGCCCATACATAAATGTAACAGACAATCACAGGGCTCTTGATCCACATACACACATAATTCATATAACACGTAATCACATAACTCACGTATCACATAATTCATATAACACATGACTCGGTACGTTTAAAACTGAAATTGGGTCAAAATATAATTTATCGATCAATAATCGACTTAGAATGACTTGTAAAACAAGTAACCTTTCGAAACAAAATGATTTAGGTCTCAAAAGTATTTAAATAAAAGCGGAATATTTTTCTGAGTCTGTACGCGTTCGTTTCGTATTAAATAGACGAACAGTTGATTTATTATGAATTTTTGAACATTTTTTGAAATAAAAACGGGTCTCTAAATTATTTTATAACTAAATAATAGTCTCGAACACCCAAAAATAATTTTATAAGAATTATTGAGCCTGGAAAATAATTTAAAATAATATTTTAAAGCTCGAACTATTTTTCGGAATTTTTAAATCATAAGAAATAATTAACTCGAATTAAATAATCAATTAAAATTCATTAACTAAATAATTTGAATTTATTTTCGAATAATAATAAAAATAATAATCTTAAGAACTAAAAAATAATATTTTCTTGGAAATCGGACAGCACCTCCTCTATTTCTCGGACTGCCAGTCGATATCATATCGACAAAACCAACAACAATCAACACAATACTTTATATTTACGCGTTTAAACACTCCAGAAATGAAAACACGGTCACCTGAACCAAAACTCGGACCAAAAGTGACTTCTCCAATAATTTCTAAAAATTATGAAATAAATATATAAACACTAACATGCTATAATATACACAAGTACGAAAGCAGAATTTCGGAATCGTTACCCAAAATAAATTCTGATCAACCCGAAGAGAAAATCTGATGTCCGAAAAATATCTCCAGAAAAATCCGAAATTAATAGCCACAGCCATATACACGCTGAGATTCCATGTGGAGTAATCACCACCTCCAAACTCTTTTTCTACGCCCCGAAAATAAATTAAAACGGAAATATAACAGAAATATGCCCCGTAATTTTTTTTCTCAAAACCTTGCAATATATATACCTATGCGTAGGTATCGAAGCGCTGATCTTTTATATATATAACAATTGAAATTTGGATGAACGGTTGAGAAGATATGAATTTTTGAAAATTAAAAGTATATAAAATAGGGAGAGACAGAAGACAGAGGAGAGGGGACTGTTGTGTTTGGTAAAAGAAACGGGGAAGAGTGAAGAAATAGGGGGGGGGGGGGGGTTTGTTGTTCACGGGGTGGCATGTGGGGGTGGTGGCCTCCTGCCACGTTTTCTTTTTTTTTTCTTTTTTTTTAACAGAGTACAACAACATATCCTTATTTTTACCTGAAAATTTTGTTTTGCCCCGCATTTCTCAACTTATCGAATAAACGTGTCGGTAAATAAAATCAGAAAAATTACCAAAAAAATTCTAAAATTCTCAGAATAATTAGAAAACTAGTAAAATAAAATTTTCATAATTTTTAAAATATTTTTGACTTGCGCTCTATACCCGCATTATACAATTTAACGAACCGAGCTGCACTTGAAACAAATTCAGAAAATCACGAAAATAGTCTTAAAATGTTACAAATATCCCGAAGTTTATAAAAACATAAATTTCGTAATTTTAAAATAATTTTTGAAATGCAATTTATACCCACTTTTAGCAATTAAACGATTCAACGCACGGGTAAAAGTAATCCTAAAAATTCCCAAAATAATTTTAAAATTCTCAGAGTATTCCAAACTCGAATAAATATGAGTTTCGTAATTTTTGAAGAATTTTGGAATTAAATAAGGGTTTTACAAATAAATGCAATCAGAAAATCATACAGGGCTAAATAATTGATGAAATATTGATTTCTAAATTTTATAAAATCCCAAAAATAATTATTGTAATTATAAAATCATAAAAATAATTTTAAAGATAATTTAAATATTTATAAAATTAAATTTTTCAATAAAATCACTTTTAAAGACAAAAACAAAAGGATACGACTCAGTAATTAATAATACAAATAATCCTCAATCACAACTGAGTCCCACATAATTAATATTACATACAACACATAGCAGACATAATATCCATCCAATTCCTAATATTACTAAACGAACTCAATTTACCGATATCAATAAAATGATCGGTTTTCAAATAAACTTTTGAAAATAATACATTTAAGGAAATATTTTCAAAAATTAATAAGGATCGATATAACACTCAACAATTAGCACATTACCATTTAATAACACAAACTCGTCAAATAGGAATAAAATATCCACCATTTTATTCCTTCTAAATCAGAAAATCACATAAACATATTCAAATATTAATAACAATAATTCTGAAAATACGGGATATCACAATAGTGGTGTAAGAACTAGAAAAGCCACTCAAAATGAATGTCTCTACCATTTTTTTTTATCTCAAACAGAAACAAAGAAGGTGGAATAAGCTCTTTAAGATGTTGACTGGGTTACAACAATGCAAGAGAAGCTTAATGAATTTGAAAGGAACAAAGTCTGGACTCTTGTGCCAAGACCAAAGAACAGAACTGTAGTTGGCACAAAGTGGGTGTTCAGAAGTAAAATTGATAGTGAGGGCATTGTTACAAGGAGTAAAGCAAGATTGGTTGCAAAGGGCTATTCACAACAAGAAGGCATTGTTTAAGATGAGACATTTTCTCCAGTTGCATGGCTTGAGGCAATTAGAATCTTTCTAGCCTATACTGCTCACAAGAAGTTTAAGGTGTTCCAAATGGATGTAAAGAGTGCATTTCTAAATGGAGAAATTGAAGAGGAAGTTTATGTTGAACAACCTCCTGGGTTTATTGATCCAAAGTATCCAGATCATGTCTACTAACTGGATAAAGCACTTTATGGACCGAAGCAAGCTCCAAGGGCCTGGTATGAAATACTTGCTCTATTTCTGCTAGAAGTTTCACAAGAGGTACAATTGACAAAATCCTCTTTTATAAATACCATGGTAAAGACTTGTTATTAGCACAGATATATGTTGATGATATCTTTTTGGATCTAATAATGATAAACTCTGTGAGAGATTTGCAAAGCTAATGCAGTTCAGGTATCAAATGAGTATGATGGGAGAATTGAGTTACTTTATGGGGTTACAAGTTAAATAGACCGATGAAAGGATCTTCATAAATCAATCCAAATACACCAGGAATTTGCTTACAAGATTTGGAATGCAAGACTGCTCAACTGCATCAACTCCCATGGCTACTGCAACCAAGTTAGATTTAAATACTGGTTCTTCAGTAGATATAACTAACTACAGAGGTATGATTGGCTCACTCCTATATTTGACTGCCAGTAGACCTGATATCATGTATTCTACATGTCTCTATGCAAGGTTCCAAGCTGATCCAAGAGAACATCATCTATTAGTTGTGAAATTCTTTTTTAAGTATCTCAAAGGCACCATGAATCTGGGATTATGGTATCCTAGAGATTCAGATTTTAAGCTAATTGGATATTCATATGCTGATTTTGCAGGATGCAAAATAGACAGGAAAAGCACTTCTGGAAGCTGCCAATTTCTTGGTGGCAGATTAGTTTCTTGGTATAGCAAGAAACAAAAGTCAATTTCCACATCAACTACAGAAGCAGAATATATTGTTGCAGGAAGCTGTTGTGCTCAAATTCTATGGATGAAGAATCAGTTACTGGATTATGGGTTAGATTATTTTGCTATTCCTATATATTTTGATAATCAAAGTGTTATTGCAATGACAGGAAATCCAGTGCGGCATTCAATGACTAAACATATCAGCATCAGGTACTATTTCATAAGGGAACATATGGAAGCAGGTACAGTAGAATTGGTCTTTGTTCCAACAGATTAGCAAGTAGCAGATATATTCACCAAGCCTCTCTATGAAGCTACTTTCACAAGATTGGTGAATGAATTGGAAATGATATCAGGACATTTCTTAAACTCTGATAATAAAGATATAATTGTTGATAACTGAAGCATGGTATCTTATTATGTGTCAGTACTTGTTAAATACTGATTATTGTGCTAAATGTTGATGCCATGAAAACATGCATTTAACTTCTATGATGTTTAGCTGATAGCTGCATGTTGAACTATTGATTATGCATAATTGCTTTGATACTAGTTAAATTTGCTTTGACTAATAGATCCAGACAGTAATTGTTAAATTCTGAGATTGGTCAAACTAGTGTTGACTGATAAATCTTGATACTCATAATTAAAATACTGATAATGGTCAAACCATGATTGACTATTATATTTCATTGATCATTTTGAATTTATTCGAAATAAATGATTACTCGGTATTTTTAATTAACAGTGAGTTAGTGGAATATCTTTTAATTGCTTGAAAGGGTTAGCTACTGCTGTAAGTATTTATTAACACATGAGTACTTACATTGGGAATAGAAATATGAAGAGAGAGATTACTTTTTGTTTACCTAGATACGCATAATCGTGTATATATATTATGTTTAATTATTACATGGTTAATCAAAGAATCTTTTCAGTTTCTATCTCCTCTGCTATAATACAAACCCTCCACTTCCAAAACTTCTCACTGCCTTTTCATACACAACTCCTTATCTCCTCAAATATTTCATTCAAAAACTTCACAAACACTCATAAAAATGGCTCAACCCCAATTCTTCACTCACACTGAGGGTGAAGTTTACTATCTATCTTTCAAGTTGAAAGAGGGTCATGTCTACTATGACTGTTAGGTCCCAATGTGTTTGTAGAAGGGGGGGGGGGTTGAATACAAACAATACCGAATAATCGAATTTAGTGTGGAATAAAAAAATGAAACAAAATTCAAGTTAAATAAAAATATTACTAAACTTGAAAGGTGTTATAACAACGGTATCGATTACAAGGGATTAATCTCAAATTAATTATCACAAATCTAGAATAAATTTGACATGAACTTTTTCTATTTTTGCAATAAAAAGATTCAAATGCTAAACGCAATTTGAGATTAAGTTCTAGGGATAATGATCCGCTAGATAGTTACACAAGAACAAGAGAATGATTTCTAGTTGTTTGGATTTAACTTTAAAACTAGAAATTGTGATCTTGAAGTTTGCAGATGAAAATGAAATATTGTCTGCTTCTTTTCTTTTTGTTCTTGAATGGTTGACTTGTGTTATGTTGGATTATTGTGTCTACTGCTGCTTCTGTCTTTTTAATTCAATCAATAGAATCACTTGAACTGGAATGACAATCGGTTGAACTAGCAAGACAATCTGCTGAACCAGTAGAACTTTCGGTATGACAATCAGTTTAAGCTAGTATGACTTTCAGCAAGACTATCTGTTGAACTAGCAAGACTATCAAACTGAACTAGCAAGACTATCTCCTTTCAGTAGAACTTTCGGTGAGACAATTGAAATGACCTGGCATGACAATCGGTATGACAATCCAGATTGTCATGCTAGTTCAATTTCAACTGTCTTGCAGAATTAAAACAGATTTTAATCCAATTATAATTCTGAAAATTCTTAATATTAATTCAGAATTAATTAATCAATTAATTCAATTAATCAATAAATTAATCTTTGCAGATATAATTTATTTTCTTAATTAAATTATATGACTTAATTAATTAATAGAGAATTAATACTAATCTTGAGCAGCAACCATTCTTCTGAAAATCTTCTGAAAATCACTGAGAATTATGAATCAATTACACCACTTCAATGTTGACACTCGATGTAGTGTCTGGTTCATGAGTGACTAACTTCCGTGACGTTTCTTCATGTTTTGACTTTGATCACTTGATTTTCTTCAGATTAAATCCTTGTAATTAATTGATACCCTGACAAGATCTCTGTCACTTGATTAAATCCACAATCTTGATTTGTATCACTGAGGCTTGATCAATTTCTTGAACTTCTTCCAGTGAATTAATTCCTCAAGCCTGTAGATGAACGTTGTTTCTGAATCCTTTGACAGAGGTTACTTTGAGAGATCTCTTTGACGGTAGATCCACTATTTACTTGTTACATTCTTATTTGAGTTGAGTTAAATCTACGAATATACAATTAGGCTATGACATATGTTTTACAATCTCCCCTATTTGTTTGTTAGACAATAACAACAAATACCTAGAGGATAACTCAAATAACAAATAAGAAAAAGATATAAACAGAAATGCAAAGTAAATAGCAGAAAAGTTCTGGATTATATTTAATATTTTCCAGATTCCAAATAGATGTTCCTCTAGACTGAACATATCTTCAAGTAGTTTCATCTTCTTTTGTACAATCACATTTCCTGTTGAGAAGCGCATATCTCTCTAGCTGCTCCTCCTATGAGAATCAACTGCTTAAAGAAGATCACCTTCGTTTACCACATCTCCCGTACAATAGGATCCGCAGATAAAAACCAATGGTACTCCCGTTTTGGAAAACAACTTCTTCCCTTACTAGGAAATCACCTTGTGTTTACCACCTCTCCCGTACAATAGGATCCGTAGTTACAAACAACAATGGTGTGGTGTAGTGTACATATGTAGGATCTTTTTCTTTCTCCCTGCTATTTCTCCCCCTTAGTTGAGGAATCCTCCAAACTATTACTTAAGCTTTTATCTCCCCTTAGAGAAGGAATGTATGCCGTTGTCTGAAGGAGTTCTCATATATCACTTGGTTGGAAAAGAAATAACAAGTAGTTTCATCTTTCTTCCTCACTGTGAGTGTGTGATTCTGTTTAGTGTACCTCACATGTGTTTCACTCTTCTCTCCACTCATGTTTACACTCATTCTCACAAGTGTATCACTCCTCTCATAGCTCCAACATTCAGCTGTACCTGCAAGGAAAATCACCTTATCTATCCTTAAGGAGGTCACATGTGGTGCAATGGGAGTTCGCAAATCCCCATCCTCGTTAGACTCGTCAGATGAATCTGAGTCATAATCTACAAGTTGTTAATTTCCCTTTTAGGGTTCCAGATTTGAATTCTGGGAAGGTAAACAATGATCCAACAAATTTAGCATAAAGATTAAAGTTCCCTTCTAATGTCTGTGAAAACATTTCCTTGTGACTCATCAGGTAATATCTGAATCATTGTCAATAAGTTGCCGATCTGCACCTATGTCAGATCCACTATCCGCAGATGCATCCAGGGGATTTAAGCCTGGGGAGGTAGACACTGACCACTGACATATGGCTTTTGGATCAGTATCCTCTCCTAACACCTGTAAAGGCAATTGGTCCATTAAAGAACCTTGAACAATCGAATCTGACCTTAAAATGGTCGAAACTTTTGTTTCCGTCAACTTATTCTTTGTGTGTGTAACCTTTCCTTGTGCATCAAGAATTGTTTTTGTTTGAAGTGGTGACACTACATCGGATACCCTGGCCGATAGGCAAATTTCAATAGACACACCCTGTTGAGAGAATGAATCTAGTAACTATTTTTGTGCATTTTCAACCATTACATCTTTTTGAGAAGATGTATGGGGGCTAGCAGTTGTCTCAGTTTAAATACTACTCATCTTTGTAGGAAACAGAGCTGCTGGGTTGACTTCAGAACCTTTCTTATGTGGTGCACTAAGGCACTATCTCCCTCACGCTCATTCATACTTCATTTTAGTGGTAAGAGAGTGTTGGTTGGTTCTGTTTTTGTATTTGTCTTTACAGTTTGGGATAGATGTTGTGGGTTTTCAACCTCATGACTGTCAATGAAAGAAAGTCATTGGAGACTGAACCTGTATCACAGAACATATGGCAATAGAGATAAAATGTAGTTAAGATCTATAATGAATGAAAATTATACATTTAATCTTTTGAGAGAAATGATGTACAATAGTGATTTCAAAAGATTTTAATGAAATAAGAAATCACTAATGTAGAAAGAAGATTGATTTTCTCCTAAAACTCACTGCACATATAAAACAATATGTTTGTGCCTAGTAATAAGAGAGTTATTAATATGAAAACTCTATTAGTTCATATTAAACTGTAACTTCAGTTAGAGTGCCATACCATGTTCTTGACGATTGCTTGAGTAGTACACTAGTTCATACTAACCTGAAGTGAGATTGTGAAGAAGAGATTGCATAGTCCAATAGATCTGCAACTGCAAAGTCCATGAACTGTGGTGCATTGACTTCCTCTTTTGACTCACCAACCAGGAGTACACTTGTACACATCTTACTAGAGTCCAATTCTAAGTGTAATGTGCATCAGGTGCCTGATATGTCGTAATATTCTCAAATCTCGTCACTGGTGCTATATGTTAGATACTGCTTCCTGATAATAACCTAGCACAATATACACATTTTCAATGATAACATTTCCAGCTTCCAAACAGCCATATCCCTCAGTTAAACCTTTGCTGTTATCTCCAAAGGTAATCGGTGGGCCAACTTTCTCAACCACATTTGATAGCAGGGCTCTATCTCCGGTCATATGTCTTGATGATCCACTGTCAAGAATCCACACTACCGGTTCCACCTGTTTAATGCCCTGCACTACAAATGGATTAGACCTTCTTCGGAACCCAAACTTGGTTGGGCCCGACATACTTGTAGAATTGTCCTTTGTCAGGCAAAACAACATTTTTAATTTTAATGGTCTCAACTTTCTCAATGACTGAACATTTGACCTTGTAAACAGCCTTAACAAATTTCTATTTAGGCTTAGGCACAAATGTCTCCTTTCTAGCCTTAGAAGGACTAGCAGTCTTAGACCTATCATGTTTCTTATTATTTACATGCTGACGAGGAGTAGTCTTATCACTAGAAACATGCTTACCATTAAAATAAGCATACATCAAATTAAAAGCACAAGACATACAATTAGCAACACCACATGCTTTATGAGAGGGATTAACAGCAGGCAAAATATGCATGGTAGACATGGCAGTTTTTTTATCCAACTCATATGTGTCTGAGTTAGTCTCAGTTGCTTTCACAACTTTGACTGGAACTTTCGACACACTTGGCTTAGAAACAACCTTCTCATTAGCATGATCTTCAGCACATATTTCTTCTTGAATAATAGAGGAGGTCGCATCAAATGGTTCAGCAATTGATGCTTTATAGAGGGGTTTATCAACACCCTTAAGCACATGTGGTACTTCCCTACCTTTAGCACAGACATGAGGAGGGGAGTTTATGCCTAATTCTCCAATAGCAGCATTGTAATCATAACCTATTCCAAATGTTTGATTAACAGCTTGCTTACTGTAGAACTCTTTAGCCTTCGAACAAGAATTGAAGTAGGCTCTAACCTTAGTCTCAAGACCGGTGATCTTGTCTTTGAGAATAGTTTTGAGTTTTCTATAACAGTTAACTCTATTCTCTAAAAAAGATACTTGTTCTTTTAACTTATCTTGATTAATGTGCACAAGTCTTAATTCATTGACCTCTTTCTCAAGGTCTTTGATCTGCTAACTTAACAGTTCATTATCACGACGAGCACAATCTAAGGAACCTCCTAGATGATAAACTAATTCAGCATCAGTAAATTTTACCTCTTTTCTTGACGATGAAGCTTTTCCATCAATAGCCATAAGAGCAAGATTCTCATCTTCTTCATCTTTACTATCAGTATCATCCCAGCTTCTTCCCTTTGCTAGGTAAGCCCTTTCAGAGTTACTCTTCTAATTTGAATTATAAGAGTTCTTCCTTACTTGCTTTGGCTTCCTGCATTCTGTGGCAAAATGTCTCAACTCATTGCAGTTATAGCATCTAATGGTGCTCCGATCAACCATCCCTATTTTGTATCCACCACTACTGGTATTAGAGGATGAAGATCCACCTGTCTGGAATCTGTTGTAGTTGGACTTGTACTTGAACTTGGGATTTCTCTTGAATCTGACATTGGAGAATCTCTTGACAATTTGGGCCATTGACTCATCTTCCAATTGCTCCAGCTCTTCCAAGGAATAAAAATCATCACTGGATTGATTTGTAGTAGGAGGATCATATTCTGCTACTAACACATTTTCCTCAGCCTTGGAAAACTGTACCATTCTCTCCGACTGTTGAGATTGTTGTTGTTGTTGACCTTCAGCTACAAGAGCAGTAGATGTGCTGACCATTCTATCTTTCCCGTAGACTTCCTTTTGCTGAATCTGCTCCAACTCATAGGTTTTTAACACACCATAAAGTCTATCCAAAGAAATCTCACTCAGATCTCTAACTTCTCTTATGGCAGTGATTCTATGTTCAAGATGAGTTGGCAGTGTTAAAAGGAACTTTTTGTTGACCTCCCTGATTGAATAATATTTTCCATTTATGTTCAGGTTATTGATCAATGCATTGTACCTCTCAAACACTTCAGTAATTCCTTCTCCTGGATTGGATTTAAAATGTTCATACTCAGAGGTTAGGATCTCCAACTTGTTCTCCCTAACTTTCTCTGTACCTTCATTAATCACCTCAATAGTTTCCCAGATGTGTTTGGAATTTTTACAGTTCATCACATGTCTGTTCATCAAGGGATCGAGGGAATCAACTAAAATTAACTGAAGGCTGGCATCCAAGGAGGCTTCTTCTTTTTCAGCAGGAAAAAAATCCTCAGGCTCTTTTGGATAGGTTCTAGCTTTGGTAATCACAACATCATCTACTATCACCTCTGGTTCAATAACCATCGGAGTTTTTGGACCCTTCTTTAACAAGTTCAGATATTTGGGATTTACAACTTGTAAAAACAAGAGCATCTTTTTCTTCCACATGATATAATTTTCTTTATCAAATAGTGGAATTTTAACGGTTCCAACTTTTTGTGAAGTCATTATGAATTTTTGAATAAATAAAAATTCAAGGAGTTGAAAAATCACAAAAGTCTAGGATCTTGATTTGTTCGTTAATCAGAAGGCTCTGATACCAATTGTTAGGTCCCAATGTGTTTGTAGAAGGGGGGTTGAATACAAACAATATCGAATAATCGAATTTAGTGCGGAATAAAAAATTGAAACAAAATTCAAGTTAAATAAAAATATTATTAAACTTGAAAGGTGTTACAACAATGGTATCGATTACAAGGGATTAATCTCAAATTAATTATCACAAATCTAGAATAAATTTGACATGAACTTTTTCTATTTTTGCAATAAAAAGATTCAAATGCTAAACGCAATTTGAGATTAAGTTCTAGGGATAATGATCCGCTAGATAGTTACACAAGAACAAGAGAATGATTTCTAGTTGTTTGGATTTAACTTTAAAACTAGAAATTGTGATCTTGAAGTTTACAGATGAAAATGAAATATTGTCTGCTTCTTTTCTTTTGGTTCTTGAATGGTTGACTTGTGTTCTGTTGGATTATTGTGTCTACTGCTACTTCTGTCTTTTTAATTCAATCAACAGAATCGCTTGAACTGGAATGACATTCGGTTGAACTAGCAAGACAATCTGCTGAACCAGTAGAACTTTCGGTATGACAATCAGTTTAAGCTAGTATGACTTTCGGCAAGACTATCTGTTGAACTAGCAAGACTATCAAACTGAACTAGCAAGACTATCTCCTTTCAGTAGAACTTTCGGTGAGACAATTGAAATGACCTGGCATGACAATCGGTATGACAATCCAGATTGTCATGCTAGTTCAATTTCAATTGTCTTGCTGAATTAAAACAGATTTTAATCCAATTATAATTCTGAAAATTCTTAATATTAATTCAGAATTAATTAATCAATTAATTCAATTAATCAATAAATTAATCTTTGCAGATATAATTTATTTTCTTAATTAAATTATATGACTTAATTAATTAATAGAGAATTGATACTAATCTTGAGCAGCAACCATTCTTCTAAAAATCTTCTGAAAATCACTGAGAATTATGAATCAATTCCACCACTTCAATATTGACACTCGATGTACTGTCTGGTTCATGAGTGACTAACTTCCGTGACGTTTCTTCATGTTTTGACTTTGATCACTTGATTTTCTTCAGATTAAATCCTTGTAATTAATTGATACCCTGACAAGATCTCTGTCACTTGATTAAATCCACAATCTTGATTTGTATCATTGAGGCTTGATCAATTTCTTGAACTTCTTCCAGTGAATTAATTCCTCAAGTCTGTAGATGAACGTTGTTTCTGAATCCTTTGACAGATGTTACTTTGAGAGATCTTTTTGACGGTAGATCCACTATTTACTTGTTACATTCTTATTTGGGTTGAGTTAAATCCTCTAATATACAATTAGGCTATGACATATGCCTTACAATGACCCTTGGGGACTTAGAGTTAAGATCGATCACCAAATCTATAATCCTCATGACATTCCATCATCAATCTACGAGGAACTGTCTTTTGAACAGCAAACTGATCTCCAGTTCTTTCAACTGGAGACTACTCTTGAAAAGGCACGTCGGGCCAAAGAGGCTGAGAGGCGTATGATTCAGGCTCTTGAGCTGCTGAAGAATATAATTTTTCTTGCAACAACAATCTCTAGGATTTATCATCGCAGAGAGATAAGGGCAGAGCAAGCTGCAAAGAGGCAGAAGAAGTCTGAGTAGTTAGATTGTTTTAGGTTTTTATGTCTAGAAATCTAAATCTTGTACTCATCTTCTTAAATATTAATGAAAATATCTTTTTCCTTCTTTGACTCTTTAAGTGAATGAATGTTTATTGTATTATTTGTGCTCGAATGCTTGTGACTGTTAATCTTCAAATTAGTACTGCATGCTTAATTTCAGATATTTTTCAATAGTGCATTTGAAAAAACTAATATCAGTTTGAGTTCGAATGTTCACTGCAGTACAGATTGAGCACATTACATGAACTGATGTAACAGACGAAATTTATGAAAGATGTAATTATAAACTCATGAGAATTATAATCTTTGAGTGTTATGTTCTATCCAAATTCTTTGAAACTTACTTTTTCTCACCAAGAAAGTTGTCCACACTCAATCTCAATATCATAAATCTTATATATATCTTAAATTTCTTCTTACAACTGAAACACTTGAATCCATTTCTCAAATGTTGCCAAAAATCAAGTGACATAGTTCTTGAAATTATGTTCACCACTCAGAAACAACATTAAGTTGGTTATAGACTACATGTTGAGGTAGATCTTAATGATATTAACAGAGACACATGGGTTTCAATAGTTTTTACTGAAGACCCTGTGAAAGCTTTAAATAAACATATTCAAGTGTTAGTTCTTTGCAAGAAGAACAAGGTTTGAGATCATGGTACATGACAGTAACCTGATCAAATCCTCTCCAATTCAAATGGAGGTTCCCATAATTGGAGAACAACAACTATCATAACCACAGTGTTAACTGTGATTTTAATTGTGACTTCATATTCACAAGGTATAAATACTGTTATTACTTTATCAACATTTATTCTAAATAGTGATTTGGTATTTTCAAGATTTTTTTTTCATGTTTTAAAATCCTGTTGGTATGATTATTTCTAGACCTTATTTAAGGACTACCTCTAGTTGTATGACCACAAATCACCCTTCTTTAGCCACCTCTTATTTTTATAGGAAAATATTTCTGAGCTTTTTCTATGAGATGTGTGAAAAGATTTAGAGAAAAACTGAATTAAAGAGAGGCAGGATCCTTCCTGGCAAAAGGAGAGGTAGATGAGAGATAGGATTAAGTAATCCTTGTGAGGAAGCTCTGACTATTAAAAGTCATGAGATGTGTGTTGTGAGGAGTAGTGAGACTACTTTAAAAGAATAGAGAGATTAATTTTTACTTGTTATATGTTTGCAGGTGCACATAGTACTAAAGAAATAGATGTTGAACAATAGTCTGTTGAACTTCGAATAAACTATGAAGTACCAAGTGTTGTTAATCTCCCTGCAAGTCTAAATACTGATACTTTCTTGCAGTCCATACAATCTACTATTCCACCACATAAAAAAATCCATGTTTTTACTGAAAAATAGTCCAATCACTCTACTGTTCCACCACCTGAAGTAATCCCTGTTGTTGCTTAAGATGAAGTAGCACATCAGTCCATTCATAAAGTTTCATCCATTTCAGGGTCACCATAGCACTCTACAGGAACTGAGGTTCTGAAAGTAAATTTCGAAGCTCCGGTTCATTTATCTACAATTCTTGAAGATGTGGAGTTAACTGCTGATGGTATGGAAGCTTCTGAAGCTGCTTGATCATATTATTTGCACCAATTTCTGATTTCCATCTTACATGCTGAAGCTGGTGATGAAGTTCAGCGGACAGTTCAAGATCCATTTGCCAATGAAGAATCTAATGATGGTGAAGAAGCTAATGTTTCAAATGCTCTTATAGATTCTGAGGATGATCTTTTCTTCCCTGAAGATATGCCTTTATATGTAAGACAACAGAAAATAAAAGAATTAGATGCTAAGAAGGAACATGATTATTTTGATAATCTCTGGAATGCTAAATGGAAAGATGATACATATCCTATCTTCAGAAAAAATGTTGTTGCAAATCTGGAAACAGCAGAACAGAAAATTTAGAATCCTGATATACTTACTCATCTGAAAGCATCAACTTTGGATGTTAGATGCTTACATACAGCTCAAGAAGCAACTACTTCTCAAATCAATCAGATCAAAGAATCATTGATTGCTTCAAGGCTGACTACTCATCAGGAAATTCAGAAACAAATTACACCAATAGTTTCCAGAGAAAATGCAATTGAAGCCAATCAATCTAGATTGGAAGCTGAACTTGATCTAAATGCAGACAGCTGACATTGACAAATACTGATGATGAAAATCCCGATGGAGGTAATAAGGGGGAACCAAAGGATAGTGAAAGGTGAAAGGCATATGTCATAGCCTACTCGTTTATTCGAGTATTTAACTCAACTCAAATAAGAATGTAATAAGTAAATAGTGGATTAATCATCAGAGAGATCTCACAAAGTAACATCTGTCAAAGAATAAAGAAACATTGTTCCTCTGCAGACTTGAAGATTCACTGGAAGAAGTTCAAGAATTTGATCATGCCTCAGTGATATAAATCAAGATCGTGGATTTAATCAAGTGACAGAGATCTCGTCAAGGTATCATTTATTACAAGGATTCAATCAGAATATCAAAGTCAAGACATGAAGAAACGTCACCAAAGTTAGTCACTCATGAACCAGACAGTACATCGAGTGTCAGCATTGAAGTGGCGGAATTGATTCATAAGTCTCAGTGACTTTCAGAAGATTGTCAGAAGAATGGATGCTGCTCAGGGTTAGTATTAATTCTCTATCAATTAATTAAGTCATATAATTTAATTAAGAAAATAAATTATATCTGCAAGGATTAATTTATTGATTAATTGAATTAAATTGATTAATTAATTTAGAATTAATATTAAGGATTTACAGAATTTTAATTGGTTAAAATCTGTTTTAATTCTAAAAAGACAACTAATTGTACTAGTATGACAATCGGTATGACAATTGATAGTCATACCGAAAGTCATGCTAATTCAGTTGACTGTCTTGATGGAATTATTATTTAGATTAAAATCACTTATTAATTCAGTAAGACAATTTCATTTGTACTACTATGACAATCGGTATGACAATTGATTGTCATACCGAAAGTCTTGCTAGTTCATTTTAATTGTCTTGCTAGCTCTAAAGATTGTCACACCGAAAGTCTTATTGGACAAAGGATTGTCATACCAGTTCATTAATCTCGGCTGTGTTGATTAAAAGAAGCAGAAGCATCCAATTCATACACACACAAAAAAAAGCAATCAAACAGAACATACTCAAGAACAAAAAGAAAAAGGAGCAGAAAAATATTACATCTCTTCTGCAACTTCAAGATCAATTTCTAGATTGTAAAGTTAAATCCAATCAACTAGAAATACTTATCTTGTTCTTGTGTATCAATCTAGCGGATTAAAATCCCTAGAACTTAATCTCAAATCGCATTTAGCATTTGATCTTTTAATTACAAAAATAGAAAAAGTTCATGTCGAATTTATTCTAGATTTGTAATAATTGATTTGAGATTAATCCCTTGTAACCGATACCGTAGTTGTAACACCTTTCAAGTTTAATAAAAGTTTTATTTAACTTGAATTTTGTTTCACAATTTTATTCCGCATTTTATTCGATTAAACGGTATTGTTTGCATTCAACCCCCCCTTCTACAAACAAATTGGGACCTAACAATTGGTATCAGAGCCTTCTGATTAACGTACAAATCTAGATCCTAGACTTTTGTGTTTCTTTCACTTCTTGAATTTTTCATTCACTCAAAAAATTCATAATGACTACACAAAAAGTTGGAACCGTTAAAATTCCACTTTTCGATAAAGAAAATTATGTTATGTGGAAGAAGAAGATGCTACTGTTTTTACAGGTTGCTAATCCCAAATATTTGCAAGTGTTGAAGAAGGGTCCAAAAATTCCTATGGTTATGGAACCAGAGGTAATAGAAAATGATGTGGTGATCACCAAAGCGAGAACTTATGTGAAGGATCCTGAGGACTTCTCTCCTGCTGAAATAGAAGAAGCTTCCCTGGATGCTAGCCTTCAATTAATCTTAGTAGATTCCCTTAATCCCCTGATGAATAGACATATGATGAATTGTAAAGATTCCAAACATATCTGGGAAACTATTGAGATTATTAATGAAGGCACAGAGGAAGTTAGGGAGAACAAACTAGAAATCCTAACCTCTGAGTATGAATACTTTAAATCCAATCCAGGAGAAGGAATCACTGAAGTGTTTGAGAGGTACAATGCATTGATCAACAACCTGAACATTAATGGTAAATATTATTCCATCAGGGAGGTCAACAAAAAGTTCCTTTTAACACTGCCAACTCATCTCGAATATAGAATCACTGCCATAAGAGAAGCAAGAGATCTGAGTGAGATTTCTTTGGAAAGGCTCTATGGTGTGTTAAAGACTTATGAGTTGGAGCAGATTCAGCAGAAGGAAGTTTACGGGAAAGGAAGAGTGGTCAGCACGTCTACTGCTCTAGTAGCTGATGAACAACAACAACAACCACAATATCAACATCAATCTCAACAGTCAGAAAGAATGGTACAGTCTTCCAAGGTTGAAGATAATGTGATAGTAGCAGAATTTGATTCTCCTACTACAAATCAATCAGGAGATGATTATTATTCCTTGGAAGAACTGGAGCAATTGGAGGATGAGTCAATGGCCCTGATTGTCAAGAGATTCTCAAATGTAAGATTCAAAAGGAATCCCAAGTTCAAGTACAAGTCCAACTACAACAGATTCCAGAAAGGTGGATCTTCATCCTCTAACACCAGCAGTGGTGGGTATAAAACAGGGATGGTTGATCGAAGCACCATTCGATGCTTCAACTGTAATGAGTTGGGACACTTTGCCAAAGAATGCAGGAAGCCAAAACAAGCTAGGAAGAACTCTTACGATTCTAATCAAAAGAGTAAATCTGAAAGGGCGTACCTGGCAAAGGGAAGAAGCTGGGATGATACTGACAGTGAAGATGAAGAAGTTGGGAATCTTGCTCTCATGGCTAGTAATGCAAGCACCTCATCGTCAAGAAAAGAGGTAAAATTTACTGATGCTGAATTAGTTTATCATCTAGGAGGTTCCTTAGATTGTGCTCGTCGTGATAATGAATTGTTAAATCAACAAATCAAAGACCTTGAGAAAGAGGTCAATGAATTAAGACTTGTGCACATTAATCAAGATAAACTAAAAGAACAAGTATCTTTTCTAGAGAATAGAGTTGACTGTTATAGACAACTCGAAACTATTCTCAAAGACAAGATCACCGGTCTTGAGGCTAAGGTTAAAGCTTACTTTAATTCTTGTTCGAAGTCCAAAGAGTTTTACAATAAGCAGGCTGTTAATCAAACACATGGAATAGGTTATGATTACAATGCTGCTATTGGAAAATTAGGCATAAACTCCCCTCCTCATGTATGTGCTAAAGGCAGGGAAGTACCACATGTGCTTAAGAGTGTTGATGAACCCCTCTATAAAGAATCAATTGCTGAACCATTTGATGAGACCTCTTTTATTATTCAAGAAGAAATCCGTGCTGAAGATAATGCTAATGGGAAAGCTGTCTCCAAGTCAAGTGTGTCAAAAGTTCCAGTCAAGGTTGTGAAAGCAACTGAGACTAACTCAGACACACATGAGTTGGATAACACAAATGCCATGTCTACCATGCATAAGTTTCCTATTGTTAATCCTTCTCATAAAGCATGTGGTGTTCCTGATTGTATGTCTTGTGCTTTTAATCTGTTGTTTGCTTATTTTAATGGTAAGCATGTTTCTAATGATAAGACTACTCCTCGTCAGCATGTGAATAATAGAAAGCATGATAGGTCTAAGACTGCTAGTCCTCCTAAAGCTAGAAAGGAGATATTTGTGCCTAAGCCTAAACAGAAATTTGATAAGGCTGTTTTAAAGGTCAAATGTTCAGTCATTGAGAACGTTGAGAATAGTGAAATTAAGAATGTTGTTTTGCCTGATAAAGGCCAATTTTACAAGTATGCCGGACCCAGCCAATCTTGGGTTCCGAAGAAGTTCTAATCCATTTGTATTGCAGGGCATTAAACAGGTACAACCGGTAGTGTGGATTCTTGACAGCGGATCGTCAAGACATATGACCGGAGATAGAGCCCTGCTATCAAATGTGGTTGAGAAAGCTGGCCCAGTGGTTACCTTTGGAGATAACAGCAAAGGTTTAACGGAGGGATATGGCTGTTTACAAGCTGGAAATGTTATCATTGAAAATGTATATATTGTGTAAGGACTTGAACACAATCTGCTTAGCATTAGTCAGTTCTGTGACAACGGCTACAATGTTTTATTCGACAAGCTGAAGTGTCAGATTCTGCACAAGAAAAGTGAAAAACCCTCCTTAATGGGAATCCGAAAAAGAAATCTGTTCGTAGCTGACATGAACTCTGGAAGCAATCTTGAAGTCAATTGTTTCTATGCAAAGGCATCGTCAGATGAGAGTTGGCTATGGCACAAGAGACTTTCCCATCTCAATTTCAAAACAATGAATTCTCTTGTCAAAAGAGAATTGGTAAGAGGTCTGCCTCAGCTGGAATTCTCTCCAGAAGGACTATGTGAGGCTTGCCAGAAAGGAAAGTCAAAGAAAGCAAGTAGACCAGATATTATGTATGCTACATGTTTATGTGCAAGGTTCCAAGCGGATCCTAGAGATATTCATCTCGTTGCTGTTAAACGAATCTTAAGATATCTTAAGGGAACACCAAATCTAGGTATTTGGTACCCTAAAGAATCTGGTTTTAACCTTGTCGGATATACAGATTCAGATTATGCAGGAAGTGTTGTTGATAGGAAAAGCACCTCAGGAAGTTGTCAATTCCTAGGAAGCAGGCTAGTCTCTTGGTACATCAAGAAACAGCAAACAGTTTCCAACTCAACGGCCGAGGCTGAATATATTGCTGCTGGAAGCTGCTGTGCTCAGATCTTGTGGATTAGGAACCAACTACGAGACTATGGCTCTGTATTGAACAAGATTCCTATTTTATGTGACAACACAAGTGCAATAGCCATCACCAACAACCCTGTGCAACACTCGAGGACAAAGCACATTGACATCAGGTATCATTTTATTAGAGAGCACGTCATGAATGGTACTGTTGAACTATTTTTTGTTCCAACAGAAGAACAAATAGCAGATATTTTCACTAAACCACTTGACGAATCCACATTTACCAGATTAGTTGGTAAATTGGGCATGTTGAATAGTTTTAGTGATTAATTTAGTTAATATCTGAGATCTGTTCTTGAATGAATTTACAAATGAATTTTTCATAAATGAAAAATTCATTTGCAAATTTATGTTATCATTTTATCATATTTCTTGCTTATTTCTATGTAATATATATTATCTTATCTATTTTTATTTTTTTATTTTATTTTCCCTTCTTGTTAATTTAAAATATCTCAGAATATTTTATTTTCTCTAAAAATATTTTTCTATGAATTTTATTTGCTAAAATTCAACAGAAATCTATTTTTGGAATAAAAATAATAAATTCTGATATATTGTCTTTGGTTCTGTAAATATTATAGGTCTGTATTTCAGTTTTGCTATTTTGTTATATAATTTCTGTACATATTTGAGTGTCTTTCTACTGAAATGACAATCGGCAAGACAATTGAAATTGTCTTGCTGAAAATCATTTCAGTACTTATATATATATATATACTTATTTTCATATTAATTCTGTGTGAAATCCTTTTATTTCCAGAATGACAATCGGCAAGACAATTGCAATTGTCTTGCTGAAAGTCATTTGCGAATATAATTGTCATTTCAGTGTTTTTCAGTATAGTTTTATACTGGCAAGACAATCGGTATGACTATTGATTGTCTTGCCAGTTATAAACATTATATATATATTTTATTTTATTTTATACTGGTATGACAATCGGTATGACTATCAGATTGTCATACCAGTTATATATTATCACTTGTTTTTATTCTTATTCTTTTCGGTTATTTTCTTTCTTTTGCCTGGTATGACAATCGGTATGACAATCCAGGATTGTCATACCAGCTGTTATATAAAGGCGTTTGTTGTTTTTTTTTAACCATCACAACAGTTTTCTTTTCTTTCAAAATTCGAACAGTTTCCTCATTCTCTCTCTTCTCTCTCTTCGATCAAAAACATCTTCAAATCTGTTTTGATTCTCCTTTGCTCGAGTTTTTACTCAGCTTACTAATTCATCACTTTGTGGTATATACATACAAGTATATACATACAAAGGTGCTGTTGAATTTTTGTTAAATCTATATTTTATTTCGATTTGTGTTTGTTGATTTTGAGCATTTTTATTTCTTATTTTAATTTCTGATTTGTGTCGTTTGGTCTTTCAAAACTGTGTTTGTGAGTTAGGAATTTTAACGAGATACATTTCTGTCTAAATTTTTCGATTATAATTAATTTAATTCGAATTATTAAATAAATTTAATTAATTCGAATTTTCTTAATATTATTCTTAAAATTCTGAAAGCGTGTGTCTTATTATTATTTTAAATGGCTCTCAATTTCCAAATTGTCGCGCATAATCAGGTTGGTTATTTTAATCCGGAAAAATGTGATGTTGAAAAATTTAAGCCATGGATTAGATTTTTAAATGACCATTCGATTGTTAGCTCTGCTATTAAATCAAATGTGATTTTAAACGTCGATCTACTTAGACTGATTTGCACAACCTCTACTGTGGCCGATGATTCAAAATCTTTTTCATTCACCGTCGCAAACACACAGTATGTAGTTGATGAAACAGTCGTCAATCGAGCGTTAAATTTTCCACTAGACAATTTCTGTAATTTACCCTCTGAAAATGATATCACAAATTTTTTCAATGCTATTCACTATCAGGGGGTGATCAATTTAACCAAACTTTCTAAATCAAATTTGGTGTCTGAATGGGATATTTTCTTCGATACACTTTCCAAAGTGTTTGCCAACTGCACAAAATCCAATTTTCATAACATCACTTCCACTCTGCAGTATATTGGTCTTGCGGTTGTTTTCAATCAAAGGATCAATTTTGGCAAACTAATTTTTCCCATTCTCTTGAGACGTCTAACTTCTGCTTTACGTGATCATTCTACAAATTGTAGGGTATCATGTTACTATGCTCGTTTTCTCATGCTTATAGCAGATCATCTTCTCACACCTGATCACAAAGCCCTTTTTGCTAACTCTGCAGTAACCGAACCCCCTCCAGTTAGCAAAAAGATTTACACTCGCCAAGACACAACCTTCAAATTCATGCAAGTTCCAGTACTTGTATCTGCTTTCATGGCCAATTATATTCCTTTACCTATTTTCAATCTTCCCGGCCATGAACAGCAACATCAACCTCCAGTGGTTCAAGCCACCCAGGCTCCTCCAACATCAGATGCTCTTCCATTACAGGTAGTAATTCCTCACTCTCACTCCCTTCCTACTTCTGTTGAAAGACCCCCAGTGGTTGATAGGGCTGACCATGAAGTTGTAGAACCACAGCTTCAATCCCAGGTCATAGAGCCAAACACAGAGTCACATTCTATCTCAACCTCTCCCCCACTGTCTAAAATGTTACCCAGAAGATTACTAGGAAGTAGTACATTGTTAAATATGAGTGAACCCTCAGCTCTGCCTCCTCCTAAGAAAAGAAGAACATATTCTGAGGCATCTGAAAGCCCATCCTTGTCCTCCCAACAGGACATGGACTTTAAAATGGCCAATGAACAGTTACTAGAGGCATTCTCTCAACAGGATGCATCTATTGAAATTCGCCATAGGGCCATGGCATCTTGTACTGAGTCAAGCACAATTCCATTACTCACAATGGAACCATACACTTCCCCAGATCATACTTAGGACACACAGCGAGGAGTGCACGTAGAGTCGGTTACAGTGCCTGCCATAGTTACGGCAGAAGAGCAGTCACATGCTTCAGAGGGAAAATCTGACTCTCCGCCATCCTTAATAGAGTCATTTTCTCCCCTCCCAGATCAAACACCTCTGGCTCCCTTATGGGATTCTCCACTCGCAGATTTATCTGGAGAAAGTGGAGGGCAACTCGGTCAATCTATCCCTGAAGCAATTCAGACATCTATTCCAAAAGATTTGATAGTATTGACTAAGGATCGGGACTCGCGAATTCCCATTGCACCACCACTGACCTCTCTTGAAGAGGCTAGGGTGATTTTTAATGCAGGTACAGAAGAACAGCAACAGGAAGACTCCTCACGAGCAATTATATTGAGAGAAACACATGCACGTGAGGTGAGTGAACCAAACACGAGTGAAATTCAGGTGAGAGCACACACAGACACTGATACTGTAAACCTGTTAGCTCAGATTGCTGCCCTAAAAGAAGAACTTGCTAAAAGCCAAGCTGAAGCTCAAGCATTTAAAGCACAAGTGGTTGAACGGTCTTCTTCTTCCACCTCTGTCAACAATCAGCTTGCAATCATAAGGAATGACATCTCAGATCTAAAGACCACTGTAATACCAAAGCTCAATTCTATTCAGGACACTCCAACTTTATCAGCTGATGACATATCCAACTTCTGCTCTCTACATACAAGAATGACTTCTCTTGAAGACCTCGTTGAGATGAATCATTCACTGGACTCCTCAAGATTTCTAAAGATAGAGACGGGCATGGAACATCTCAATGAAGGGATGAAGCACCTATATTACATGATCAAGAATTCTCATTGCCCTAATGAAGAACAAAGAACTTATTTTGAAGGACCGTCTGGTGGAGGATCAGGCTCTGGAGGTGATGGAGGTTCCAAAGGAAGATCAGAAGAGGATCCCTCAACTAAGGGGGAGAAGAAAGGAAGTAGTGCCAAAGGGAAAGAAAAAGATACCTCTGCTGGAGATAAAGGAAAGGCTGATGATGTCTACTACAGTGGAGAACAGGATGACTTTGATATTTTTGATATTCCCACTGAACCAGTTCAGGAAGATAAAGATGGGTTATTTGAAGCTGAAGAGGAAAGTGATTTTGAAGATTGGGAAGAGGAAGATACAGTGGATCCTATGTTTGAGAAAGAATTTCAGAAGGAGCAGTCAGAGATGAAAAGAAAAGAAGCTGAACTCAAGAAGGTCTCTCAGATCATTGACAGGAGGAAAGACATACAAAGAACAGAAACTCTTCAAAAGCAACGTCTTCATGACATTAAGGCTCAAGAAAGGAGAAGAGATGTCAGACTAAAGATTGGTGAAAAATGGGATGAAGCTAGGAGAGTACTCGATATGCCTCAGCTGAGCACTAACAATGATAGGCAGTTCTTACATCTTCTTGACAAGCTGGAAATCTCAAATCCTAACAATGACATGTACATGAATGCTATCAAGACTGAAGTCTCAAGGATCACGGCTGCTTTTGATAGATCCCTAAATGAGATGAGCATTTTTGTATATTATCAGAGTGAAGGATCATTTAAGGTGTCACTTCATCTATTTGAGAATCGTTCTTTGTCAGAGATTTGGGTTCTTTTAAACAAAGTCAAAAGAAGCTCAGAATTGAATGAAGTTCTTCGAGAAAGGCTTAAAGAGTTTGCCAGCAGGGCTAGTCCTCAAGTGGTCAACAATCCTCATCAGGTGAGATTCTTTAAGTCTGATTGTCTTCAAATCTGTCAGCTAGATGTACAATCTCTTAAAGACTACTCAGCTAAGCATCTGGTCTGGATGGAACATCATTTGAGAACTGCTGGATATTCATCCATGTTGAAGACTCAAGCTGCTGACTTGATTCAAGCTTATTGTGAAAAGAATGTTAAAAGGTACAATCAACTCAAGAATAAGCTGAAGTCAGTTGGAGTTCAACCAGTCAGACCTGCAAGCTTCACTTCAGAAAAGGATCGTGTCTTTGACAAGGAATTGCTTCAAGATTTAGAAGAAGGTGAAGTCAGAAGAGAAGACAACTGAAGTCAATTAGCTCAAACTCAATGTAATATGATTAGAGCTTTATGAATCAAGATAGTCTAATGTAGTTATATGTTCAGGCTAGAGGAACATCTATCTTATATTCACTTGTAAATTTCATTTGGAATCTGGAAAATGTTAAATATAATCCAGAACTTTTCTGCTATTTACTTTACATTACTGTTTATATCTTTTTCTTATTTGTTAGTTGAGTTATCCTCTAGGTATTTGTTGTTATTGTCTAACAAGCAAATAGGGGGAGATTGAAAGGCATATGTCATAGCCTACTCGTTTATTCGAGTATTTAACTCAACTCAAATAAGAATGTAATAAGTAAATAGTGGATTAATCATCAGAGAGATCTCACAAAGTAACATCTGTCAAAGAATAAAGAAACATTGTTCCTCTGCAGACTTGAAGATTCATTGGAAGAAGTTCAAGAATTTGATCATGCCTCAGTGATATAAATCAAGATCGTGGATTTAATCAAGTGACAGAGATCTCGTCAAGGTATCATTTATTACAAGGATTCAATCAGAATATCAAAGTCAAGACATGAAGAAACGTCACCAAAGTTAGTCACTCATGAACCAGACAGTACATCGAGTGTCAGCATTGAAGTGGCGGAATTGATTCATAAGTCTCAGTGACTTTCAGAAGATTGTCAGAAGAATGGATGCTGCTCAGGGTTAGTATTAATTCTCTATTAATTAATTAAGTCATATAATTTAATTAAGAAAATAAATTATATCTGCAAGGATTAATTTATTGATTAATTGAATTAAATTGATTAATTAATTTAGAATTAATATTAAGGATTTACAGAATTTTAATTGGTTAAAATCTGTTTTAATTCTAAAAAGACAACTAATTGTACTAGTATGACAATCGGTATGACAATTGATAGTCATACCGAAAGTCATGCTAATTCAGTTGACTGTCTTGATGGAATTATTATTTAGATTAAAATCACTTATTAATTCAGTAAGACAATTTCATTTGTACTACTATGACAATCGGTATGACAATTGATTGTCATACCGAAAGTCTTGCTAGTTCATTTTAATTGTCTTGCTAGCTCTAAAGATTGTCACACCGAAAGTCTTATTGGACAAAGGATTGTCATACTAGTTCATTAATCTCGGCTGTGTTGATTAAAAGAAGCAGAAGCATCCAATTCATACACACACAAAAAAAAGCAATCAAACAGAACATACTCAAGAACAAAAAGAAAAAGGAGCAGAAAAATATTACATCTCTTCTGCAACTTCAAGATCAATTTCTAGATTGTAAAGTTAAATCCAATCAACTAGAAATACTTATCTTGTTCTTGTGTATCAATCTAGCGGATTAAAATCCCTAGAACTTAATCTCAAATCGCATTTAGCATTTGATCTTTTAATTACAAAAATAGAAAAAGTTCATGTCGAATTTATTCTAGATTTGTAATAATTGATTTGAGATTAATCCCTTGTAACCGATACCGTAGTTGTAACACCTTTCAAGTTTAATAAAAGTTTTATTTAACTTGAATTTTATTTCACAATTTTATTCCGCATTTTATTCGATTAAACGGTATTGTTTGCATTCAACCCCCCCTTCTACAAACAAATTGGGACCTAACAAAAGGAGAAGAGGTGAAGAGCTAGTAGGAGTTAGTGCTTCATCAAAAGTAATCACTAGACCTCAATCTAGAAAAGGTGGAGAGAGTAAGAGAAATGAAAGAAGAGTTAAAGAATTGACTGTGACAACAACAATACAACAATCTTTACAAGTCACAACTGCTGATAAAGACAAAGGTATTCTGGAGATAGAAACTGGTGCTGAAGGAAGTCAGTATCTTCAAACTCTGAAAGTAAAAGAAAGAAATACAACTCTATTTTACAAGGATCCAAAGATTCAAGCATTTGACTATAAGGTGAGTAAAAGAATCTTTGAAAGAGAAAATCATGGGGTTGATCTAGAACAGCTAAGACAAATGGAGGAAGAGTTTAAGAATTCAATGAAGACAGCAAATACTGATATTGATGTTATCTCTCAAGAACTTTATGAAGATGATCCTTCTAACAGACCAATCAAATATGTAGTTATAAAGGAGGAAAGTAAGGCAGAGGATGAAAGATCTTTCAGATCTCAAGTTATTTTAACTGCTGACAAAAAGCATAAAGGGAAAGAGAAGATAGGAGAGAAGTTAAAATTTTCAAAGCCTAAAGCCAAAGCTATTGTAAAGAAGAAATCAGTATCTAAAGCAACTAAATCATAAATATTTATAGATCCAATCTATACAGTTGCTCAATCTTTTGATACTGATAAAATTACTGAAGAAGAAGAAATCATCCAAGCTAACCAAAAAAGGAAGATTAATGGAGCTGACTGTGCTGATAAATTGAAATTAACCTCTGACATTGCTCAAGTTAAAGAAGAAGCCGTTATTAAACCAATCACAACCTCTGATTCTACTCATGTTGTTGATTTCTCCAATCAAATTCAAGCAGATTTATCAAATTCCAATTCTGAAGACATAGTCTCTGATAAGCCAGAACTTACTTTTGAAGAAAAGAAGAAGCTATTATGGGGAAGCAAGAAAGCAGCACCTAGAAGAGATTTTTCTGAAACATTAAAGAAGATTTATAGTGGAAGTTCTTAATCTAGAAAACCTGGAATTACAAGTGGTCTTGGAAGATTAAATGCTGATAATCCATTTGTAGGAGATGCTTTGACTTTAAGAAAGCATTCTAACTTGACAGAGATTGGAGACAATGTGATGCTTGAAGACTTACAAAAGATCATATCAGTGCAAATTATTATTGATCATGTTGAAGAGAAAATAATCTATTTTCTGGAGTCTAGGAGAAGCTTAAGGTTGAATCAAGAATAGTTAAGAGACAAACCATGGCAGGAATTAGAACTTATTGCTACAATTCTCAAGGTAACTAATTCTGTAACTTCCAGATGGTATGCATTCATAAAGAACCTGATACAGTTAAAGAAGAAATGAATGCCTTACAAATCAAACTACATTTCAAAGTACATTGCTCAAACTGAATATGCTGTTGATATTCCTATTGGAGGAGCCAAGATAGAAATGAGTCTAGGGACTAAAGTTTTAACCATTAATCCTGATGTAAAGAAAATTGGGTTTATGGAGCTAGATGATTTATCTCTTGGAAATTCAAAGTTACATAGTCTCAGGGCTGCCATCTATCAGAATGATGAATCAACGGATGAACTAAATGAACATAAATAGAGGATGCAATGGTATTTGGATGTAATGGAAGAAAATCTGATAAGGATGTCTTTTGAAGATTTTCTAGACTGTGTTAAAGTTCAGAATGAAGAGTAAAGTCTTATATTCACTGAAGTAAGAAAGAATATGCTTACTTGATTTTTGCATTTAGATAGTTTTGACATCATCAAATTGGAACATGTACATATTGTCATAATGCATAGGTTGGGGGGAGATTGTTAGGTATAATTGATGATATTAGCAGAAACTATCAAAAGTTAATATCAGGACTTATATCAGCATTTACTAAAGAGTGATGTCATCAGTAATTGATGATCAGCAGATAATGTCATCAGGATTTGTCACTTCAGTAGATATTCAATATGGAAAAGGAAAGCAGAAATTCGAAGCATTGAAGGACTTTATCTCAGAAGCAATCATACATGGATATGTTTCCTTATTGTAATAGAATAGAATTGTTACGACCGGCATTTTATGTAATATTATTTGTAGATTTGGTATAATATTAAAGTCAAATGAAAATATATTCAATGATTGTACGCTAGTATGAGTGAAAATTTCTGCATTATAAATTTACTTTGTGTAGTATATGATTTTTTTCAAAGCAAGAGTTTATTTAATTTCTTTATTTTTTTGATTTATAAGGAATATTCTAAGCTTTGGAAATTTTTTCTTTTAAAAGGTATTTTGTTCACAAATTTTGAAAATGATTTTATAAAGTCTCTAAAAATCCAAGTTAATTTATGGTATAAATTTTATAATTTTTGAACTTGTATTTTATTTTATAAAAATAAATCATTATAAATTTTAGTTGTTATATTTATCGAATTACACGAATAACCTTGCATGCAAACTCTCTTCTATTCAACTAAAGGGCTAAAAAGGACAATTACAACCCCACTAACTCTCATCTTGCTAACCAAATTACTCCTTTGTCCTTGCATGCAAAATGGTCCTAGTATGTGGGAAGGGTAATCTTGTCAATTCTCATTTTCACTCACTTATTTCACTCAATCAAAATCATAAAAACCCAAAGTACAAAGTGTTGTGATCATTCACCCCACTCCACACTCCACCCTCACTCTCTCCTCCCTCCCTCCTCCCTCACCTCTCGGTTTTTCCTCCCTCTCGGCAATCACCATAGCCGAAGCCCCCATCCCCTTTCTTTTCTCCATTCTTTCACTCAAACATCCATCTTATATTCAAGTAATCTTGCTCCCTACATGTTGTCTATATATATTTCAAAGAGTTTTGAGTAGAAAGTTTAAGTTTAAGGGTTACATGTAAAGGTTTTAGTAAAACTCAAAATACAATCTTGATTCTTATGGATTTAAGGTTGTTTTTGAGAGGACTACAAGGAATGGATAAATGCCAAGTCTTGAGAAGGAAACTCTTGATGATTTAATGGCCATTTCCATCCATTTCATACGGCCATGACCATATGGGAGCCGAATGAATGATCCTTGAAATCATTCTTGTTGTTTTGATCAATTCTTGCATGTTTATGTGATAATGACTTCAATTTTGTGGTAAAAATTTGATAAAACTCCTTGCATGCTAAGTGATCACCTAGGTATACCTTATACTAGGCTTGCATGTCAATTTTAAGATGGAATATATGTAGAAAATGTGTTGTTTTGGTTTGAAAAACCCGAAGGCATGCATGCATGAGGATTTCTCTTAGAATGTTGTAAGATTTTGATCATTTGGAAAGATTTTGTTAGTAAGCCTTAATTTCAGTAGGTATAATGTGTTAATATTGATTTATGCTTCTTGTTGCATGGTAATAATTCGTGATTATCTTTTATAAAAATGCATACCTTGTTGTTTCAAAAGCATGAAGATTTGTGATTTGTGAAGTGTAGATTCTCTTATTTTGCCATAATTTTACTTAAGGTAAGGATGATCTCACCAAGGTTATTTTGAGAATAAGGGAGTTAGTTCAGTAGAATACCATGTTTAAGTCTTGGTTTGAGTATTGGGTTGTTGGTAGTTGAGTTTGTCAAGTCAAAACCTTGGAGAAATGAGAATTATAGTTTCTGCAGAAAATCAGTTTAGTACCCTGAGGTTTAGAGTGAGTTTTGACCATGTCATTGGTGTGCACTTTGAGGCCCAAGCTACCAGAAGTTAGTATTGGGAGTATATAAAAGGTTTTAGGAGTTGGTTAGAGCTTTGCATGTCATTTGGTTAGGTGCACAAGTAGAATAACAAAATCTGTCCAGCAGGGGACAGTTTTGTTGCAACTTAGAAATAGGGAGATTTGACCATGTCATGGGTAGGCCCTCATTAGGCCCAATTGGGCCTTAGTTAGAGGGAGTGTCAGAGAAGTTTTTCCAACCATAGTTCATAAGATATGAGTTAGAACTATGTGTCACAAGTTAATTCAAGTCAGGGCATTTTCTGCCCAGAAAAACAGGGGAACCTTGGACTTTTAGCTTAGGCCCAAGAAGGCCCAAGCCAGACCCTTGAGCCACATCAAGTTTGAGAGATGCCCTTAGGTCAGGAGAGTCTTGTGTAAAAGTTTTGAAGGAAAACTTGTAGTTTAAGAGTGTCTAATGCACTCAAGAAACTATAGTTGTCATTCTGAAATTTGCACCAGTGAGCACTTTCACTTATCACATAGTTTTAGAACACTTAGGAGTGAGATTTAGGTTGACCACCATAGTTGTAAGATAGTATAAGGTCAGTAGAGAAAAAGGCACAGGTAAGGGTCAATAGGTTTTGGATAGTTTAGTAAAGGCACATCGAGTTAGGAAGCCAAAATTTGAAGACTTTGTCTAGTTTAGCGACCAAGTGACTTAAGTGGTGAGTCGAGATCATCCAAGCCTAGTGTTGCATTATGGTATATATGGTGTTATTTGGTGTTAATATATGATATGTGATTATGTGGCTACGTGTGTACATTTGAAATATAAAGGTGGATATAAATTAAGTGCGTATAGGCCTAAGTGTCATCCGTGTTTAATTTCAAGTTATAAATAGGTTAAGTTAGTGAGAATATATTATAATGAGGATTATTATTATTTATGTAGGATCTCGAGACGAGAGAAAAACTTGCCATAAAGGTCGAGTGAAGCTCCAGTTGCTCCTACCAGTCAGACCAGATCAGCCTATCTCAAGGCAAGTGATTCAACTTGACCTTCGTATTTACTATAAACAGTTCATATATATATATATCGATGCAATTATCCTGAGTCATTTTGATATGTTTAAATCAAGCGTATCTCTCGCTTATCTTCGAATTATATAGAAATGCCATGAACCCTCAAGTATGTATTGCAAGTAGTTCAAAAGTCTTTTCATGATAGTTAAATGCCATGATAAAATAAAGAGTTGTTATATTACTTGATTGATCCTCTTGATTAGCATGCTGTTGATTCCTAAGTATTGATATCTCATCCTGATACTTGAACCCCTATAGAACCTTACCTTGAACTCTGATAGTCAGAAACTTACCAACATGATTCCTCATTGATTGATACCCTCTTTCCTATCCTAAAGCTTGTCAATTCTGATATATACATACATCCTGAGCTAGAGATCATTACCTTAACACCCATAGTATTCGTGAAGCTTATCTTCTTAATAATCCAACACCTGTACCTTGATGAGAAACCATTTCTTTGAGCCCAGTTTGGCATTACCCCTTCATATTATCCATTAGTCTCACCATATTTTCCTGTCCAAATTCTAACATATGAAAACCTTTTGGTTACCCTAATAGAGTAAAGTTTTGTGAATCATGGCTCTGAGATTTGGTACCATACTTCCCGTGTTTCGAGTTGATCTATATTCCCTTAATAAAAATGTTTACTGTTAAAAGAGATTTTGTTACAATTCGGCATCAGCTTTTGAAATAAATAAAATATGGGTTTTTCATTCCCAAAGGGGGATAAATGTTTTCTTTGAATAATAGATCTGGACTGAGACGCGAGTCCTTTCCACACTTATATTAGGCTTAAAAGTTGCCTAAGGGATTCCCGTTAATGTTTTAGAACCCAGCGATGTTCGGGATTACTTCACGGCTGATCACCGGCTGTAATCCGTAGCGTCATAAAATGATTTTGATTAAGACATGATTTTAAAATTGTTTTGATACAAGCAAAATGATGCCATCTCTCATAGTTTATCTCTCGTTATCATTAGTTATGTCTTTCCATTGACATTCTTAAAAGTATATCTTGATTTATGCTTTGTGTCGTACTGTTAGTACTTGTTGAGCATTTGACTCACTTCTTGCTTTACCCTGATATTACAGCTAGCAGCTATGGTTAGATTCAAGCAGACTGCCTGTAAGACCTGTGATGCTGATGCTTATGTTTGAGCTCAAGTAGAATAAGTAATAATAGTTGTGTGAGGACTCGGTATTTGTAATCAGATGTAATAGTTGGTAGTGTTGGGCTGTTCCAAACCCTAAACTGTAAGATCTGGGATTTGGTTGTGTATTCTTCTTTTAAAATATTGTAATAGCTATATTTATTTTGCTGTTTAAGTTGGGGGTGTGACAAGAATTCCTTATTTAATTGTGTAGCTGTGCTCTATACAAAACATATATTAGGTTCATGATATAAGTATTGCGAATATTGTTATATCATTCACATAACCTAGAAACTCTCAAGGATAATTGTTCATCCTTTCGAGAGAGTACGTTTATAATCAGTTTTTATCTGTTCATATAAAAGCTATTGATTATGTTGAAGCTTTGTCGAATTGATTGAATAAACTGTATTCACCCCCCTCTACAGTTGATTATGGGCCTAACAGGTCTTTAGTTAAAACTGATGAAACCCCTGTGGTTTTGATGGTGTCATCAAGGTCTACCTCCGCTAGTATCCTCTCACCATCTAAATATGGTTCCTGGGTGGTGATCACAGTCTCTTGAACTGTGTCACTTGATTTTGATAACGATTGAGAAGTGGATTAAAGTGTTTCATTATATGAAGAAGAAATTTGAGATATGAGATTAGTGATGTTAGAATTGAGTGTTGGCAGCTTCCTGAATGGATGATGGAGCTTCAAGTGATGTGCTCTCAGTGTTAGTGTCAACCTTATTTATTCTTTCATCAACTTAAGTGTGCTCAAGTTGGGGTGTAGACTCTTTACAAATTACACTAGGGAGAGTGCTTTGTTCAATAAAGACACCATGTTGAGAGGATGCCTCTAGAGTCTATTTAATTCCCTCTTTTACAACCTCATCCTTTTGGGAAGATGCAGAGGTGGCTACTTGATTTGTCAGCTCAGTTTTCATTATCTTCTTTGGATTTTCAACCAAGGTAGACTCTAGTTGTATTTGGTCCTCACCACTCTTATTTATAACAGTTAAAGGTGCTTGATTTCTCTTCTTTTTACTCACTCCACCTTGTTGAGAGGATAAAGTGGTTGGTTTCCTAGCTTCTAGAGGTAATGAAGAAAGGGTCTCAGTTTTGGAAGGCCCCTGTTGGTGTTCCTATGTTTGTACTTCCACAGGTACATGAGCCATAACTATACTAGATATGGCACTAGACCTCATGTCAGGCATAGGTTATGGGTAGGTCCTGAATCTTTCTAACATAAAGTCAGTGATTCTCAGACCTACTGGTACCTTAGTCTTTGTAATTAGTGAACCAAATAATATTTTGGACACTTGTTTATAATTACCTATTTTAGTCCTATCAATACCATTAAGTAAATGTATTTCTATAACTTTATGATTTAAAGTAGACATAATAAACCTAGGAAACAAAATTTCCTTACCCCTTGTGGCCAAAGGCATTGTGAGCCTTGTGCTGAGTTCTTCCAGAAATAGCCCCACATTAATGTACCTGTTGTGAGCCATGGAGAACACCATCTTTTGGACCACACTGGATATATGGTCATACCCAGTCTTCCTACAGGTGAAGCCTCTCACAATTGAGTCACACAAGAATGACCATTCCCTCCTAAGATGTTTCTTGTTCAAGCTGGCCAGGTTGATCTTCTCACTATAATTTATGAAGTCTATAAATTAACTAGCTCCTGTTGAGTTCGTATCTCCACCATTTTGTCTGTAGGGATTCCAAGTGCCTTGTTGACAATCGTTCTCATCAAATTCCACTTGTTGGCCTTGAATTGAGCAGTTTACCACCAAAGACAGCTCGATTCTCAAGCACAGCTATCCTAACCATAGCTGAATTCCATAAGTCATTGAGAACATCCATGTACATAATAGGATTAGCAGTCAAAACACCTGTAAATTAAGTCTCAGACAAAACCTTAACAAAGCTCTTGCAACTATCAAGAACTTAGTTAGCATCTGTGAAAGCTAGGTAGTTGGTACCGTCCTTAAAGATAAAAGCTCTAACAATATTTGAAGCCAATGTAAGTGTTTGAATTTGAGTGGGTAAGAAATTTGAAAAAGAAAGAGCTTGAAATGAGAGAACGGTTAAGGTTTGCAAAAACTAGGTCAATTGAGATCTCGAAAGCGTAAAGAGGAGTTATGTCGAGATGTCTGGGTATTGTAGAAAAAGGTACGTGACTTGTCAAGAAATAGGAATAAATGTTTGGGATTTTCTTATCGAGAAGTCACGTGAAAGAATAGATACATATCGATATGTCACTTTCCTGACTCTTGTCAAGAACTAGATACTGACTTATCGAGATGTCAAATAAATACCCAGTTTATCCTGAATAGACTGAATTTTTCTAATTTTTATTTGAATAAATCAAAATAAAATTAGAATGATTTTATATCAAAAGTATTTTACTAAAATAATATATTAAATTAAAAAATTTCAGTTCTAAGTTATCAAGAAGTTCAAAATGTATACTTGTAGAGGACTCTATAAATCAACCTATGTCGAGATCTCTACAAGACTTATCGAGAAGTCATAATGAGGTTTGTCAAGAAGTCCTTCGATAAGCCACGAAAAAAGACTTATCAAGATCTCAATCAAGAAGTCTCAAAATGACTTGTCGAGAAGTCATTAGGATTTGTTGACAACTCATTTCTCTATATACTTTTGTTCTTTTCAGTTCCGTCTTATATTAACTTTACATATTGAAAATGTAAATTAACATTTAGACAGTTTTTCTAAGAATTTTAAAAATTCCAAGTTAAATTTTAAATTTTGAAAAGCAAATATACAGAGATTTCTGAAATATTTATAAATCATATTCTAGTTAATTTCCAATTAAATCAAATTAGTTTTGATTTATCAGAAATTAATCTGCTGCAACACAGTAGTTGAGTTCTTGCCTTTAGGATGAAGAATTTAACATACCAATTTCACCAACAAGTCTAGTGAAAGTTACTTCATCCAAAGGTTTAGTGAAAATGTCAGCTAATTATTTTTCTATTGGAACAAAAATGAGCTCGATAGTACCATTTGCAACATGTTCTCTAATAAAATGGTACCTTACATCAATATGCTTAGTTATTAAATGATTAAATGGATTAAGAACAATAGATATGGCACTAGTATTGTCACACATAATTGAAAATTAATGTAACACTAAGCCATAGTCCATTAGTTAATTTATAATCCAAAGCACTTGAGCACAACAACTTCCAGCAGCTATGTATTCAGCCTCAGTTGTGGAAGTTGACACAGATTGTTGTTTCTTACTGTACCAGGATACAAGTCTTTGTCCAAGAAATTGACAGCTTTCACTAGTACTCTTTCTGTCAACCCTACATCCAGTAAAATCTGCATCTGTGTATCCAACAACTTCAAATCCTGTTCCTTTAGGATACCATAGTCCCAAGTTTGGTGTTCCCTTTAAGTATCTTAAAATCCTTTTCACAGCCATCAAATGTGATTCCTTTGGATTGGTTTGAAATCTTGCACACATACATGTTGCAAACATAATATCCTGTCTACTAGTAGTTAGGTACAACAAAGATCCAATCATTCCTCTATAACCTGAAATGGCTACACTTTTTTCTTTCTTATCTTCATCCAACTTTGTAGCTGCAGACATAGGTGTTGATGCAGGTGAATAGTCAACCATTCCAAATTTCTTTAAAACCATTCCAAATTTCTTTAATAAATCTTTAACATACTTGGTTTGGCTGATGAAGATTCCATCACTTCTTTGGCTGATTTGAAGTCCAAGAAAGTAACTTAATTCTCCTATCATGCTCATCTCATATTCACTCTGCATTAGTCTTGAAAATCTTTGACATAAATTTTCATTTGTAGAACAAAAAATGATATCATCCACATAAATTGTAACTAGGATCATATCACCACCATGTTGCTTGTAGAATAGAGTATTATCAATTGTTTCTCTAGTGAATCCATGTTTAAGTAGAAATTCTGACAGTGTGTCATACCAAGCTCTAGGTGCTTGCTTCAATCCATAGAGAGCCTTTAGCAGTTGATAAACAAAATCTGGAAATTCTGGATCTTCAAAGCCAGTTGGCTGTTACACATAAACCTCTTCTTCCAACTCACCATTAAGGAATGCATTCTTCACATCCATTTGATACACTTTAAAGTTTGAGTGTACAACAAATGCAAGAGAGATCCTTATTGCTTCAAGTCTTGCAACTGTAACAAAAGTTTCATCGTAATCAATTCATTCTTCTTGTGAGTAGCCTTTTGCAACCAACAGTGCTTTGTTCCTTGTTACAATTCCATTTTCATCCATTTTGTTTTTATACACCCTCTTTGTTCCAATTAAGCTTCTGTTCTTTGGGGGCAGGAACCAATTTCCAAACATTATTTCTCTCAAATTGATTTAGCTCTTCTTGCATGGCAGATATCCCATCAGGATCAAGTAGAGCTTCCTTAGTTTTCTTAGGCTCAATTTATGAAAGAAAGCATGCATGTAGACATTCATTTGTAGTTGCACTTCTAGTACTCACTTCTTGCTTTTGGATCACCAATAATTATATCTCTTGTGTGACTCCTATCCCATTTCCTGGTGTGATTTTGTTAACTTAATTTTTTTTGCATTTTCTTCACCATTGGAATAATTTGCAAAACTTTCTCCTCTTTCTCCCCCTGAGTTTGTGCTATTAAATTTAGGCGTATGAGATGAGTTTTTTTCTCATGATTCACTTGCTTAGTTGACTCTTCATTCATTCTGTTGTTTGTGTTGATCTCAGCTTCATCTTCAGAATCACTATCAATGTTTGGATTTTCAAACTTAAGGGCTTCAGCTTCATTCTCATCAAGGCATTCTAAGCCTGGACACTTGTCATCATCAAAAGTCACATATGTGCTTTCCATAATTTTCTTTTGTTCAAGAACATAAACTCTATAGGTAGTTCTCTCCAATGAATATCCCTGAAAAATTGCTTCAAATACTTTAAAGTCAAATTTTCCCACATATTCCGAGTTGTCTTTTAGAACAAAGCACTTGCTTCCAGACACATGTTGATGCTTCACAATAGGCTTCCTTTTTGACAAAATTGAGTAAGGTGACTTGCCAAGATTTTTGTTGATGAGATATCTTTTTGAGGTTAGCATGCAATATTGACAGCTTCTTCCCAAAAACGTTTTGGCAAATTGGCATCTTACAGCATTGTTCTAGCAGCCTCAACTAGAGTTCTATTCTTCCTTTCAACTAACCCATTTTGCTGAGGTGTCCTTGCAGATGAGAACTCTTGAACAATGCTCTTGTCTTTGCAGAATTTATTTAATATTACATTCCTGAATTGTGCCATTGTCATTCCTCAATATTTTCACACAATTTTGATCTTCAGCCTGCTTCTCAATCTTCTTAATGTGTTCAATAATGATGTGTGGAGTTTCATCCTTTGAATGCATAAACTCTACCCATGTATACCTCGAGTAGTCATCCACCATCATAAGTGCATATTTCTTTCTAGAAATAGATAAGACATTAACTGGTCCAAACATGTCTATGTGAATAAGTTGCAATGGTGCACTTATAGAATTCACATTTTTTCTTTTGTGAATGGACCTTTTCATTTTGCCTTTTTGACAAGCCTCACAAACTTCATCTTGAGCAAATTTCAGATTTGGCATGTCTCTCACTAATTTGTTTTTCACCAAGGTATTAATTGCTTTGTAATTCAGGTGAGAGAGTTTCTTGTGCCACATCTTTCTTTGCTCAGTAGATGCCTTGGTATGGAAGAAACATATACCATTCTTATTTGCTGAGTATAGATCTGCAACAAACAAGCTTCCTTTTCTTGCTTCTTTCAAAGCAACCTCACCAATCTTTTTGCTGATAATTGAGCAGTCTCCTTTGTCAAATAAAACCTTGAATCCTTTATCTGTGAATTCACTGATACTCAGGAGATTCACCTCAAGACCAGCTACCAGGGATACATCTTCAATTATAATATTTCCAGAAATTAACTTGTCATATCCCATTGTGAACCCTTTGCTTTTGTCTCCAAAAGTCACCAATGGGCCAGCCATCTCCTCAAATTGTGATAGCAGAGTTTCGCTTCAAATGGTGGGGAAGAACTACTCTTCAATTTTTTAGATCCGATAGATAAATAAACTTGATAACTTGATCATAAAGATAGACTACATGACTTCACCGTCTCCCAATATTTTGAATTATAATAGGTGGTGAATTGTCTTCTAACTAGTACTTGCACTCGACCATAGAATTTAAGACTTGGACAATACTCTTTTGCAATGCTAGGACTTGACAAAACAACCACGCAATAGTTTGGACCCGACCATGTGCGCCTTATGAAACCTTGAAATCGACCAAGTACTTTTGTTAATCAATTTTCTTGGACTCGACATTAAATTAGATCCAGTATAGTCTTGAACTCGATTATACTGTATTATTGATATATATTTTTTTATACTTTTATACGTATTTTAACTAATTCGGAAAGTTGTCCACTTTTGGCAATTTCAATAGGCGAACTCTTGACATTCATACGATTTTAATAGGTTAGAAATCAAGATTTTCATGCCCCATAAGATTTAGTAAATCTTTGACAACGAAAGAAAAAAAAATATCATGAGTTTCAGAATTCGAACTTAAAGGGGTGAGTCTATTGATTTAAATATTTTGTTGTGAGAGGGGGTAATAATATGACAAAAGCAGGGAATTTTGAGGTATGTCGATGGAATAGGACCAATGAGGCTGTGAATCTCTTAAACATAGGCACCGAAGTCATTGAGGAAGAACAGAATAATGCACATCACAAAGGGTCTCCATATGCAGAGAAATACAAGAGAAAAATTAATATTATATCAAAATTATTATTATTTATTTTATATAAGTGCACACTTCTAAAAATACTTTTTAAAAAACTTAGTGAAATATTATAAGACTTGAGGTGGCACCTCCCATGATGTCTTTACTGAAACCAGTGCAATGCACCAAATTTTGTATATTATATAATTTTTTAAATATAAATTAAATTGCAATTTAAAGATACAGAATTTATTAATTTAAAATCATTAATATGATATAATCTGATAATAATTATATATATGAACATATATTAGCAAAAAAATCTAACAATCTATATTAAGTTGGTAGTACATGACTACCAAAAATTTGGATAAGAGCTCCCTTGTATATATTATATAACAGAGATATAAACTAATTTTTTTATTTAGATATATTTAAATTTCAAAAAAATACTAATTAAAATATATATTATTATTGTTATCTACGAAATATTTATATTTTTGAATATAAACAATAAGTTCTATCCTGATTTAATAGTACACGAATCACATTTAGTTTTAATTTAAAAAATTTCATTTCAAGAGTCATTATACTGATAGATCCAACTAATTAGATTTTGTTTGATTTGAATTTTGTTTAAATCAATATATATATATATAGCTCAGATGGATAGTATATATTATTTGTTTTAACTAATCGAATTTTAATTTAATTTTAATTTTATTTTACTGTGAATTAGGTCAATAAATTTTTAGCTTGGATGAATAGTAAATATAATTTTGTTTTAACCCGATGATATTATTCCGATCAATTATATACCAATTCAATAATATTATTTTTTTAGTCGAATCAATAGTAATTACTAATTTGTTTTGACCCGAAATCCATTACACCAACTAAATTCAACTGATTATACTTTATTTAATTTTGGGTTAAATATCAAGTAGGCCACCCACTGCGTTCAAATATATCAAGCGAGTCACTGATTACAAAACTGACTCAAATGAGTCACTTATTTAAAAATTTGTATAAAAAATATCACTCTACCGTTAGTGGAAATTCTTAAAAGTATTATATATTGAGTTTCACACATTTTTTATGAATGATATTACATCCAAATGAAAGGTTCTGAGTTCTACTATTTTAGATAATAGTGTTAGATTTTTATAATTTAATCAACTATTTATTTTTAATTTTTTGATTGTTTTATTTTATTTAAATAAAAATAAATAGTAGATAAATTATTAAAAATTTAAAAATATTATCTAAAATACTAGAACTCAGAATCTTTTATTTGGATGTAATATCATTCATGAAAAATGTGCGAAACTCAAATAATATTTTTAAGAATTTCGACTAACGATAGAGTGATATTTTTTATATAAATTTTTAAATGAGTGACTCATTTGAGTCAGTTTTGTAATCAGTGACTCACTTGATACATTTGGACGCAATAAATGACCTATTTGATATTTAACCCATTTAATTTTGAATTTATTTTAACCTCGGCCAATAATATTTTGTCTTATTTCAATGCTGTTAGACCAACAAATGAATTATCTCTATTTAATTTTTGTAAAAATTATCATAAATAACACATACACAAAAGCAATCTTGTATATTATATTAACCCCACTACTATATAAACCTAAATACGTGTTGTGCAAGACATGCCTGTATTATAAAAAGACTAAGTCACATTGACTACCCTAAGATTTAGTTGTATGATAGTCTAAATCTGTATTATGTATTGTATTACTTTAGTCTGTAATAATGTTAAAGATCAGACTGGAGTATTTTTCTGTGAACAGTATCAATCTTAAGAATAAACTCTAGAAGAAGATCAACAAGATCATGCCTCAAAGAAAAGGTGAAGAAGCTTGGAGTTGAATAAAACTGTTTTAGGAAAAATGTTCTAAGTCAAGATATCTACAAGTCACAGATCAAGTATATAGAGAAGTCATTCGAGAACTCCAGAATGACTTATCGAGAAGTCCAAAATGGCTTATAAAGAAGTCTCAGAGATATCGACAAGTCAAATGAAGATGTGAAAATTGGATATATCGACAAGTCAAATTATCATTAGAGATCTCAGAGTTATCTACAAGTCAAAATGTATATCAAGAACTCTGAGATATCAACAAGTCATTTCTGCATATAGAGAACTCAGAGATATCAATAAGTCAAAATGAAGATATGAAGATTGGAGATATCGACAAGTCAATTTCTCATTAGAGATCTCAGATATATCGACAAGTCAAAATACATATAGAGATCTCAGAGATATTGACAAGTCATTTCTACTTGCAGAGTTTTGGAGACCTCGACAAGCCAAGTTCACTTATAGAGAACTCAGAGACCTCGACAAGTCAAAGACACTTATAAAGAACTAAGAGATCTCGATAAGCCATTATACTTATCGAGATGCCAGTTCTCCATACAACAAACTGGAGATCTCGAAATGAACCTCAAGTAAAGAATACATACAAGTTAAAGATTTAAGATTATCAATCAACAAACGATCTAATCACTTAGATTGAAAAGTATACAAAAGCAGTTGAAGAGTGCAAGATTAAGGGCCAAGATTAACTAACAAAAGAAGGTCACAGACCTACAAGATTTGCAAGGATTCACTAAGCCAGAAATGGAAATCTTTAGAGATAACTTAAAGTAGGTTTTAGTACATCTTATTGCATGCTGTGTAAACCTGTGTTTACTATTCTATAAAGTAAAAACTGATCATTTGTTTTATAGTGTAACAAACAGATCTAAATTTTCTTGTACTCTCTCAAGATAGAAGTCAAGTTCTTTACTTACAAAGAACCCAGGATTTGTAGGAAGACATAACTTGATTTTAATACAAAATTAAGTGAATTTTGAAATATTGTGTTTGTTGTTTTATTTCTGCTAACATAATATAACTACATCTCTTATATGTTTTGATCATACATCCATAAAAGTTTAAAAAGGATAAAAATATCCAAAACACATTCACTTCATGTGTTGTATTCAATATTTAACAAGTTATATCAGAGAAAAATTTGAAAGTAAACAGATCAAGTTCCTGGAAGAATGAATACACAGAAGTTAAGCAGTATCAAGATACCCGCCTTTGACAGAGCCAACTATACATTATGGAAAAAGAAGATGATGCTATTTATAAGGATGGACAACCCATTATATGTTCAGATTCTCAAGAATGGCCCTTTCACTCCCATAGAAAGGGTTGAGGAATCTACAGATAGAAACATGGTCATCCCAGCTCATTATGCTCTTAAGGACCCCTCAAAATACTCTAAGAATGAAAATGAGAAAGTCTCTCTGGATAGTGGCTTGCAACTAATTCTGATATATTAGGTCACACAACACTGTAGAAGGGGGTTGAATACAGTGTAGAATACAATCAAATCGATTTAAAGCACAAGTAACAGAAAACAGATGTATTCGATATAATAAACTCTGTCACAATGGAACTATTCTCTCTCAGTGATGAAAAAATATCACGAGAGCTGCTAGGTTACAATATATGATCTTCTCGATGATCGTAACTCTTATAGAGTAAACCTATGTATGTGTTTATATAGACACACAGTTACAATATAACTTCTAGTTGATATGGAATATAATTATGTCTCCTAAATTATATTAACCAGATATCTTATATAATTCTTCTAGTCCTCTAACTCTTTTCATGCATATCTTCTTCTTGTATTAGTCTCGATCTTCTTTCCTGTAAATCAGCTTCCTTCCTTAACTGTTAGTCATCCAGTACTTAAGTTCTGATATCCATCTTCTGATAATCTAAGTCCTGATATCCTTAAGTCCTGACTTCCAGTAAGTCCTGATTCCAGTAAGAACTGATATTTCTTGTTAGTTAAGATCTGAAAACTAAACATGAAACATATTAGACATGACATCTCAAATATATCCAACAATATCCCCCAACTTGTAAATTATGCAAGAATGTACAAGTTAATAGATTTGATGATGTCAAAAACATTTAAGTTCAAATGCAATGTAATAACCCCAAATTTTGGAATTTTTGAAACCCTTATGAATAGTGATTTTGCTGATTATGCTGAATAAGAAAACTTTTCATGCCACACCTTGTAGGGATTCTTTTATTGATATTCTGAGATCTTATTAGTACTCTATATGGTATATAAGTGTATGTAAAGATCGTCAGAATCCAAATTCGAACACTTTGATTTTTCCCGAAAATCCACCATATACAGAAAGAATTGAGTATAAGGTAACATGATTAAAAGGATTTTAATTCAAGGATTATAAGAGAGGATCATAAAAGAAATATAAAATATTGAGAAAGGTTTAGGGGACCCAAGTAATAAGATCCCAGGTATGATCCCTCAAATGATAAACGCGAACGGAAGTTAAGCGAACCGTATAACAGATAAGCGGTCATTAGCCAAGTAATTAAGGGTTAATCAAAGAGGCTAGTGGATGATGATGTCATCACACCAACAAGAAGAAGACAAGTGTAACAAGATGACCTAAGCATGGTGACATAAGCATGACATGTGGAAAGGATGGTTGGTTGATTGTGAGCCATGCATTTTTCACCATGGTAAAAATCAATTAACAACAAAAGAGTATCAACCAAGCCAAGGAAAATCATAACACAAATTAGAAGTTGACTTTTGCTTTTCAAGAACAAAAGCTCTCGGCCAAAACCAGAGCAGCAACTTCAAACTACCATAACTCCTTCAATACTCACTCAAATAGTATGTTCTATAGCTCTTTGGAAAGGTATTGAGATGGCCTACAACTCTTGTTCACAAGTCTCGTCCAAATAAGCATGGTAAGACCCTCGTTTTGACAGTTCTTTCAATCTGACTTTTAGAAACTTCAAAACCTAACTTTGTGTTCTTGATTTCTTTGGAAAGATCAAGCTTGTAGGAGGCTCCGTAAGACTTCCTAGCTACTATAATCACTCCAAGGAAGGTATAACACCTCCAAACCCTAAGGAAGGTATAACACCTCCAAACCCTTACTTTACTTTGAGTATTACGGATGTTTTGATTGTTATAGTAAATGAAAAGCATGATGCTTGTGTGTTTAGAGTTTGGATTGGATTTGTAGTGATTTGGATGTTAAAATCTTGTTTATAGTTAATGAAACTTAAGTATAGCTAGTAGTTCATGTGTGGGGTTGTACAAATTGGAAAATCTTGAGGTTTGGGGACTGATGTAGTAAGGTTTGGATGAGGGTTGGTTATTGTTGGTTGTGAGTTGAATGGTGGTTATTTGGAGCGGTTTAAAACTTGGTAATCGTGTAAACATAGTCGTCGTAATGCCCAATTTCATACAACTGCTTGTTCTTAGTGTTCGGGAGATATAGCTAACTATTGAATCTGTGACTTTTCCATGTTTAGTTAGATTATGTCGTAAGCTTCGTTTTGATATGTGGTTCGCTTGGATCCGATGTACGGTTTAGGAGAAACGACCGTTTTAAGTAACGGCGTTTCACGAACGAACCATTACCCCTCGCCTTACTTTGAAACCTTGGTTAAGGCCCTTAAATGACTAATTGGAGTATGAAGCAATTATGTAAAGTGGGTTAGGCAGTTGGTAGGGTATTCGTGAAAGCGTTGCCTTAAAATTCGTAACGGTCAATTTATTAAAAATGGTGGAGCCGAGGGTACTCGAACGACTTATGTGATTTGTTAAGCGTAGAAATGACCATTTTCTAAAACCGGGAGTCGATGTTCCCGAGTATATTATATATATTTATATATATATATATATAGATAGTTTTCAAAACTATTAACCGAATAAGGTTTATTCGATAACTTTATTTTTATTAATGAATATTACTTTGAATATTCATTCGAGGACTTATGACTCGGTTTATTTTATTTAAGGAATATTATCTTGAATATTCATTCGAGGACTTATGACTCGGTTTATTTTATTTAATGAATATTATCTTGAATATTCATTCGAGGACTTATGACTCTGTTTATTCTATTTAATGAATATTATTTTGAATATTCATCCGAGGACTTATGACTCCGCTTATTTACTAAATAATATTCTTTATTTTATTAAAGAATAATGTTTCGATAATCAAACTTATTTTCGATTATTCAAATAAAGATCATACTTTCGTATAAGTATATCTTTGGTTAAATATTATTATTCATTTCAAGTATGAGTTTTAAAACTTCTACTTCAACTATTATTATAAAAATCATCCTTGTTGGGAATATTATTTAAACAATAATATTCAGATATTTTCTAACATATCGGGACTGATTTATTTCATTAAATCAGCATTACTCCAAACATTCTTAAAAATGTTTTCGAGTCTTCAAAATAATTTTAAAAGTTAGAGCGGATCCCAAAACTCATTTTTATATTTAAGATCTTCCTTTCAAAGGGGATTTCAATACTCGCTCAAAACCTGAGGGATCCGGCTCTGTGGTGTATTTTATATTCGCAACGAGGTTGCTGTTTTGATAAATGAATTGATTACTTACCCAACGTTCGGGAAGTAAGTCCATCTATTGAGTCGGCATAAGCAACATGAGCTCAGTGGGAGTCCATGAAAGTGTAAGTGGCTCAGTGGGAGTCCATCAAATGCGTAAGTGGCTGAGTGGCAGTCCAGCATAAGGTCCTATTGCGGCCAGGGTGATGACCAGTGGGGAATTCGTCCATCTACTAGTAGAAAAGGTTACTTATTGGTATCTTTGCCTGATCAGCAAGATATCAGGTTTATGCCAAGGTTTTCTCCTTTCCATATTAAACCCGCTCCCAATTCTTTTGAGCGAGCAAGCTCGTTTCCGAAGCCAATATTCGATCTTTCCTCACTAGTTATAAAATGCCCTGGCTACTCGTTATGAGTTACCCAGTCTTACCCTACTATCCGTCTAGTCTTTCCAGGACTGGTTAAAGCAAGAAGCCCTCTTTCTTCTGTCTTAGTCGATCGAGGTGATTATATCTCAGGTGATTCCCCGGTTGAGGGTTACCCCATTTCTGATTCCGAACTAGTTAAATACATTACGAGATGTTTTTCCATACTTTCCGCATTCAGTTCTAGCTATGGATATTGCAACTCTGTTTATAATTTTCATAACAAAGGTTTTCAAGGAGTGTATGAAATGTATATATATATAGGGGTATATATATATCGGGACTTAATGAAGTATCTCGTAACTTCATTTCTTTCAAATGATATTTCAAAGATTGAATCTATTCAAATCTTATCTTATAGTCTCATCAGTGTGATGAACTTTTGAAACTAATTATAACTTGAACGGTGGTAGTTCAAGTTGTATTCGGAAAAGATATAAGTATATTGGAGTATCTTGTAACTTCATCTTTTGAACTTATATCTAGTAAATGATTATCTTATGCATGTCAAAGATTTTCAGAAAAACGTTGAGACAAGGTTAGATATATGAGATCACCTTGCAACGATATTTTTATATAGTTATAAACTGGAACTCTGTGTATATTATACATGTCAGAGGATTTCAAAGATTGTGAAAAGTATATATGTATGTATATACTGAATATTTTGCGACTTGGTCCCGTTAAAATATCAACTTGGTTCATTTCTTCTTAACCAAGACTTTCTTAAGTACTATGAGAATGCTCATATATTGTAAATTATTATACATACTATTTCGGTGGGCTTGTTGCTCACCCTTGCTTTCTTCTTTCATCACATAACATCAGATAGACAAGATGAACAGGACCAAGCTCCCAATTCGCGAGCGGATAGGAAATGTTCTGTAGTTTCCTATAGGCGTTGATGTCGCTGTAGCTGAGGTAGGAACTACCAATAGGCTAGGCTTTCAACTTTTGATGTACCAGACTTATGTATCTTTACGAATTGTAATAATGGCAAAGAAATGTAAATTTATTCGGAAACCCTTTTAAGGTGTAATGGCATATAATTGTGGAATAAAATGACTCGTGTTATTTTTGGATATTCATCTCTGAGACTATAACTTGTGGTGTGTGTTTATTGTGGGGTCACAGTACGGAGTAGTTGATTGTTTATTAAGATTGGGTGTTACATGCAATAAGAGTTTAATAAGACTATTAATTACAACTTACAAAACATCCAGCTTTACCAACATCACTGAATCAATCTGAATCCATAATGATTCTTAACAAAATCATTTATCAGATTATCTTCAGCTTTCTTCAAAACTTCAGCTAACTGTGCTTTGACCTGCATCAGTTC